>NW_007069012.1:147606-200386 GCF_000164805.1 Carlito syrichta | reverse complement strand
TCTGGGAGTGTGATAGCTCCTGCTTTTTTTTTTTTTTTTTACTGAGGATTGTCTTTTCTATTCTTGGTCATTTATGTTTCCATATGAATTCTTGTATTGTTTTTTCTAGATCTGAGAAGAATGTTGCTGGTAATTTGATGGGTCTTGCATTAAATCTGTAGATTGCCTTAGGTAGGATGGACATCTTAACAATGTTGATTCTTCCAATCCATGAGCATGGAATATTTTTCCACTTGTTTGTATCACCTTTGATTTCTTTGAGCAAAGTTTTGTAGTTTTCATTGTAAAGGTCCTTCACATCTCTGATTAGGAAGATGCCAAGGTATTTCATTTTCTTTTTTTTGGTGGCTATTGTGAATGGGATTGTGTTTTTTTATTTGGGTTTCTGATTGTTTATAATTGGTATAAAGAAATGCGATAGTCTTTTGCACATTTATTTTATACCCTGAGACTTTGCCGAAGTCCTTTTATCAGTGCAAGGAGGTTTTTGACAGATTCTCTTGGGTTTTCAAGGTATGCAATTATGCAAAGAGAGATAACTTGACTTCCTTTTTTCCTATTTGGATACCCCTGATTGCCTTCTCTTCTCTGATTGCTCTAGCTAGGACTTCTAAAACTATATTAAACAGGAGGGGTGAGAGTGGACGTCCTTGTTTGCTCCAGTTTTCAGGGGAAATGGTTCCAATTTTTGTCTGTTTAGGAGTATGCTGGCTGTGCATTTCTCATAGATGGCTTTTACTATTTTGAGGTATGTTCCACCTCTGCCTAGGTGTTTGAGGGTTTTTAATCAAGAAGGGGTGCTGGATTTTATCAAAAGCTTTTTCTGCATCTAATGACATAATCCGTGGTTTTTGTTTTGATGTCTGTTGATGTATTTAATTAATTTATTGTGTTATGAATGTTTACTAACCTTAATAAAACTATATTAAATGAAAAAGTTCTGTGCAGCAAAGGAAGCAATCAACAGAATGTACAGACAAACTGTTGAATGGGAGAATGTATTTGCAAACTATTCATCAGACAAGGGACTAATATCCAGAATGATTGACAAACTCAAACAACAAATCAAATAATCCCATTAAGATAGGCAAAGGTTCTGAATAGACTCTTCTCAAAAGAAGCTATATGAATGGACAACAAATATCCAAAAAATGCTCAGCATCACTAATTGTCAAGGAAATACAAATTATAGCTACAAGGAAATACAAATTATAACCACAATGAGATATCGTCTTACCCACAATTACAGTAACTTTACAAAAAATATAAAAATAACAGATGCAGACAAAGATGCAGATAAAAGAAAACTCTTATACACTGTTTATGGGAGTATAAATTAGTACTGTCATTGTGGAGGTTTCTCAAAAAACAAAATACAACTATTGTACAATTGAGTATTTCCACTACTGGATATTTATGCAAAGGAAAAAGAAAGATTAGCTTATTAAAGAGATACCTGCACCCCCATTTTTAATGCAGCACTTTTGCAATAGTCAAGATATAGAATCAACCTGAGTGTCTACTGGTGGATGAATAGATAAAGATAATTTGGTATATATACACAATTAAGTAGTATTCAGCCATAAAAATGAATGAAATCTTGTCATTTGCAGCAATATAAATGAGACTTGAGGACATTATTTAAGTGAAATAAGGCAGGAGCAGAAAGACAAACATTGTATATTCTGACTCATATGTGGGAACCAAAAATGTTGATCTCACTGAAGCAGAGAGTAGAATGATAGTTATCAGTGACAGAAAAGGATGTGTTTCCTGGACAATGAAGAAAAAGAGACACGGGTTAATGGGTATAAGTGTACAGTTAGAAGGAATAACTTCTAATATTTAACAGCATAGTAGGTTAACCATAATTAACAGCATTGTGTTTCAAAATAGTCAGAAGAGAGGATTTGAAATGTTCCCAACCCACAGAAATGATAGATGCTTGAGGCGATAGGTAACCTAAATACCTTGACTTGATCATTACATATTATATGCTTGTAACAAAATATCATACTTACCCTATAAATACATACAAATATTATGTATCAATAAAAACAAAGTAATTTTAAAAATATGAATAGTGTTTTGAAATATCTTAATACTTCATAATATTACATTTTCTTCTATGCAATGTAAAATAATTTTGAAATTCTATGGAGTTGGTTGGTTTAAAATTATTATTTTTTCCTTATTTCTACCAAAATCACATGAGGAGCTATTAAAATGTAGATTAATTCCAATTTATAGCTAGTCAAAACCAACTGAATTAGAACCTTTGGGAATCTGAATTTTTAATAACTATCATAGGTAGTTCTTAAATTTGAAAGTACTTTAAAATTTGAGAAAAAATTCTCCAACAAAATAAATCACAGAAAAATGTATACTAGCATTTCTTTGTTTCTTCATTGGAAGTACATCTACTATGTCACTGAAGAATCTTTGCAGATGAGGATTAAATACAGCAGTAGTTATAGAGGATAGCAAAAAGCTTGCTTCTTCACTTCAAAATGCAAAGATATTCATGTGTGTTTGCACTTATAAAAACAAAAATATGGCATATTTTACAATATATATTTCTAAATGTAAGTGGCTGAACTATAAAACTATCAAACCATCTTTTCTGATTATAAAATAATAGGAATAATACTTCCCAAACATAGAAAATAATTTTGTGCTCAATTTTTCTATTCTATGCCAACAATTTAAACACAACTGGGATACAATTGAAGCAATAACTATAGTAGCTCTTTATCCTGCTATAGCAGTGTATGTACTTTACAAATTGCTTTTATATACATTATCAAATTTTTTCATTTGCATTCAGTGTAGCTCCTTCCTTGTGCTCATTACTTGTGTCCTATTTAACTTCTTCCTTGTTGCTTGTAAAATTATTCATATTTGTATTAAATTCATTTTTATATTAAAACTCTTAGGCGAATTTAGACATTATTCACCTATGACCAAATCACCACTGAGAAATTCAGCTATGGGTTAAAGTGAATAGAGGTTACCATAATTTATGTTTTTGACTCATAACAATTTTGCCTTAACTAGTGGCATTCATGTTTGGCTGGGAAAAGCCATATGACCAATAAAAATGTGCAGAAGTCCCCTGAAACCAGTCCACAGAAAGCTTGTAAACTATAACTTTAGGCTGTGATGGCCACATGCTGCCTTTCATCAGCCAAGAAAACCACAAAATTATAAATTTATGATCTTCTCACATGAAGTTCTGGTGGTAATACAAGTATCCCGGGTACTACCTCAATACTCAAAAAAAAAAAAAGAAAAAAAAAGGTATCAGTAGGGAATTCTACCTCTCCAATTTCTTCCTAAGACAGTGGTTGAATAAACAATGCAAGTCAGCCATGACTGAGCTGATTCTGCCACATGGGAGTTTTTTTTTTTTTTTTTTGAATGATCCTCAAGACATTCACTTTCTTCTAAATGTCTTCCCCTTGTGTCAGTTTCTTACATTGTGGGCTATTCTAGGGAGGATATCTTTTCCTGACAATGACAATGCACTTTAAAAGCCTTCAAAATATTAACCAGTCGCTGAAGGTTCTTTGAAGAAAAATATGACTGCTCATGTAAACAATTAATGGTTGTTAAGCATGGCAGTGTATATTATGACAAACAACACATGCTACATTATGCCAGCTGGTGTAATGATGTGATAATGTCTGACTCATTAACTCTGGCACACAGTTTACGATGCCCTTCTATGACAGGATTAATTGATTCACACATACATTAAAACAAAAATAACTAAACTGAAATTCAGCTGGAAGCCTGGCTCCTTATTTGTCATAAACCCTACTGCTAGTGATAGCTGACAAAGACCCTCATACTGAATAGAGTTGAGGTTCCCTTACTGACCTCACCTTTGTTTCAGAATGAGAGCGAGAGCTTTGGAAACATCAGAATGCTTTAAGGTAAATGCTCTCTCTAGAGAAGAATTCATCCTTAAAAAAAAAAAAAAAAAAAATAAATATATATATATATATATATATATATATATATAATATACACACACACATACATACATACCTATATATAATTTTAATAGTGAAATTACTCAAAGTAATTTTAAAAGCAAGTTTAGCAACAAAGCATCCACTATTAATGGATGTCTTATCTACAGACATATAGTCTTTTCAAAATAACTGGATGTTTAAAGAATTTTTTTCAGGTAACTAATCAAATGCTTCTCATAGAACTTTTTGTAATTGTAATGAATTCTGACTGGTATTTGGTAGAGTCATAAGCAGAAGGTTCACAAGGGTGCTAACTTTTCTCCTTGGTTTTATCTACAATTTTATCCATCTATTAAACTGTAAAGGTTGATAATGCTTAAAATTTGACCCTAGGCAACTCTTCTTCACCTAAAATCTGAAAATGCAATGACAGATTGTTAAATGGAAAGCCTCACTCACTTTAATATAAAAGCTGTATTTTGTCATTCTATAATACTTTCAACTAAGAATGAAATTATTACTTTACTAAATGCTCTTTATTCCACTTGAGATCATATTGTATTTAAAAGTTTCTAGTTATTTCATTAAATTAAATCAATTATATAATATTATTTTAATTTTAAAAAGTGCTTTGATACAATGTATTTATTATTATTATTGTTATTGTTGTTGCTACTAGCAATTGTGGCATAAATCCTAGAAGCGATAGAAAACCCAAAAGTTTACTTGAGTGTATTTTATTCAATATACTTAAAAATGAAATGTAATAGGGGAAAAATGCTAACTTAAAAATATTGCAATTATTTTGATTATCTTAATTAATTTTATTTATTTTTCTATTTTTTGTTTTCAGAATCAAAGGAAGCATGTTACACTTCTCTTTTTCACATTGAGACTGAACAATCTTCTAGGCTGGTCAAATAATCATGATTTGTTCAGTGTTGTATCTCAAAAAAGTCTCAGGAGTCATTGTCATCTTGGAAAAGTGATATAAAATAATGAATTTACATCTTCTTTCATTTCTCTATTTTTTACTATGGGCTTTAGATAGTAATTTCAAAACGTTTTGTTACCAGGGATTTTTAAATTTTTTTCTTCTGTATATCACTTTTATGCAATTTTATTTGTCCTGATTATAAAATCCATTTCTAAAAGAGACAACTTGGAAGATTCAATGAAAACAGAATGAAGAAAATTAAAAATTATTCATAATTTCATGACAGAGATAACAATTAACAGGCTAGCATGCTTCTTGACAGAGTTATGTTATGTATATTTAATATATTTTTTCTAAAGTTAAGATTAAATATGATTTTGTATCCATCTTCTTTTTTTGAATTATTATATTCTGAATGTTTTAAATCTTATTAAAGATTTAAATGTTTTAATAATATTTTAATGACTATACAACACTTGAACGTTTTATATTACTAATCACATCGTTTTTGAACTTTTATTTATTATAATATATAATTAACAGAAATGGGTCTCATATTTTGAAAACTTCAGCAGTCTATAAAAAAATTAAATTCTTCAAAAGTAACTTATATGCTACACTATTTAAAAGTTCATTCAAGTCAGGCGTGGTGGCTCATACCTATAAACCCAGGACTTTGGGAGGCGAAGGCCAGAGAAATGCATGAGCCCAGGGATTTGAGACCAGCTTGGGCAACTTTGCGAAAACTCATCTCTACAAAAATTAGCTGGGTGTGTTGGTGCATGCTTGTGGTTCCAGCTAATCAGGAGGCTGAGGTGGAAGGATCACCTGAGCCTGGGAGTTTGAGGCTGCAATGGCTGTGAGAGTGCCATTGCACGCTAGCCTGGGTGACAGAGTAAGACTCTGACTCAAAACAAAAGGAGGCAATTATACAAAGGACACTATAAAACAACAAAATGAGATTAAAAGTTATCAGGCAGAGCTTAAAACAGAAATAAACCTAGTGTGGTGGCTCACGTCTGTATAAGAGAGCGAGGTAGGAGAATCGCATGAGCCCAGGAGTTCTAGACCAGCCTAGTGAGACCTCGTCTCTACAACAAAATTAAGAAAGCAAACAAACAAACAAAAACCCAGCCAGGCTTAATGCCATGTGCATGTAGTCCCAGCTACTCAGGAGGCTGAGGTGAGAGGATTGTTTGAGCCCAAGAGTTTGAGGCTGCAGTGAACACTGCACTCCAGCCTGGGCAACTGAGTGAAATCCCACCTCAAAAAATAAACTAAAAAAATAAAAAGTGAAAGAAAAATAAACATGAATAGTGACTTGAAAGCTATATAAGAATGATTAGAACTAGAATGAATACAAATAAAGCAAAATAAAGTCAAAGACAAAATATAAATAGATTTGAGAAAATCACCTAAAATAGTTAACCACAAAAATAAAAGACCTACAGGATTCCACAGATGCATGATTTGTACTCCAAAATAAGAAGCAAAAGATATTAAATAAAAATAAGTAAGTAAATATGCAAACAACATTTTTTTTTTAAAGGATTGAATTTTCAGATGCAGATCAAAGTGACACAGTGACCCAAGGTAAGCTGATATCTAATGTCTTACGCTACACTCTGGGCTCCACCTCCATCTTCACAGGATGTTCTTTACAGTCTTATTAAAACATCAGTCATATTGGGTTAAGGTTCACCTTACTCCAGCTTGACCCCATCTTAACTACCTGCAATGACCATATTTTCTGATAAGGTCACATTCTGAGATGCTGGCAACTAGAGCTCTAAGAGAGGGACACACTCAGCTCATAACACCCCTGCTTATACCATGGGGAAAAAAATACTTTTTCTGTTTGACTTTGAGATGCTTTAAGATTTGTAGGATTGGAACATTTTCCCTATTGCAATAGTCCCTTTTACTGAATAGTCAGTCTTTCTTCATCTAAGTTCAAATGTGTTTTTATTTGACAATAGTTTATAGTACATATAGTGTTATTCCATATTTAATTTTGTTATTTCTAGCAACTTTTTATTAGTCCACACAAGATTAATACTCACAAAAAGTTGATGATTGAAAGACTTTTCTTTTGAAGATTATGTGTCATTTTTACAAAAACATAAAAGTCATTTTTTTGGACTAAATTTTTAGAAAAATAAAAACAAGTACTTTCCTCCCCGCTTTCTTATATAAAAGCCAGAGAGAAAGACAGCTAGAGACAAGATGACTAGTAAGTTACTGGCTATTTAAAACTACAGCTTACATCTTAATTGGTTAGTTCCAACAAGGATGCTTCTAAAATTAGAGATTATTCATATAAAGTGTAACAAAATCAGCCCATCATCTCTATGCTTGATTTTAGTTTAATAATATTAAGCCAAAATCTGTAAATCTAATGCTCTATACTGTATTGAAGACATTGGAATGTTTTACTCTTTGTCTAAATTTTTTAATAACAACCTTTTGTTTTTAAAGTAACATCCTTTAGAATTTATAATTTAATGTGAGAAGTAAGGATTGGAATAGAAGAAACTTGGTGAGTGGCCCAGAATGAACCTTTAACATATGATCTTTGGAAGTAGGCTATATTAAACATAATTAAAAAGATGGGTCACAGAAGATTTATACAGAAGTACTGTTCACAGAAAATATCTTTACTGAAATCAGATTCCTCAAATTTCAGCATTTCCTATTCAGACAAATGGCAATACATTTCAAGAGGGAGGAAAGACTTTTAAGTCAATGATTAATCTTTGATGAAGCATCTCATTCAAAGAATGGTAGAAATGAAGATAACAAAACCATCAAAGACAGCATTAAAGCAAAGTTCATAACAAGAGTTAGGAGTAGATAGTAATCTGGAAATCTATAGACAAAAACAATTCCAAAAGATTGGAATATGGTGGTAATTTAAAAGAAGGATTAATGAAAAGAAGAGCTCTATAGTTAATCCCAGGAAATCAGGAGATGTTATTAGAGTCAGGCAAATACAGTGCCTGCTCTTTCCTGTCTGTGTAAACTTCCAGGCTCTGTTTCCTGATGGCAAATTGGAGATAATGGTAGGTAACTTTTCAGATTGTTTGGAAGATTAAGAGAGATCACATATATTAAACCTGTAATATGTTGAGTGATTCATAATAGATACTTGACCTTCCCCTAATTTCGTCTCCTCCATGCAATTGAGTTTCGGATCATGGAATAGATGGACCTGATTAAATTATACATCTTAGCTAAGAGCCACTTCAGCATTCCATTCAGAAAACAACCTGAACCACACATTTATTTAAAAATTATATTTGTTCACATAAATTAGTATTAAAGTTATTTTTACTTTCCAAAGCAACTGTGTCTTTCTTAGTCAAAATATGTTTTCCTGTGTGTGAGAATTTATTATTTAACATCTTTGTGAAGATATTTTCTACAGATTGAAACTATGAATAAATAATATTTTAATTAATGCATATGAAATTAAAGTAGGCTTCGTATCCCTAATCACAGTGCAGATGAATATCCCCTGTTATGGAAGTCAAGGAACTATTGTTTTGAGTTGTAGTGTAGTGTGTTCTTTAGTTATTATACAATGGGTTTGACTAGTGGTTCATTTTTTGAAGAAAACACAATATGTATTTTGCATGACAGAACAGGAATTCTACTTCTACATCCACTAATGTCATCATATTGGGGTTAGTATTTCAACATATGCATTGGCAGGGGGCAAAAACATTCAGTCCATTGCATTCTAAAATTGGCTAATACTCATTACATTAGAATTTTCTACTCAATTGGAGCAAAGATTGATTACCTTGGATTATCTTCAGAGTTTACCTATGTATTTGAATTCATTGTTCACAGGGAGTTTGTCATGATTGCCCCAGGAAAGCAATGCTGTAGTATGGCACATAAAGATGTCTTGTAATTTATATAAAGAAAGAATTTATACTTTTGGATTTTATTTTGCAGACAAGACCCCTGTTAATATTCCACTGTCCAATAGCTCCAGTTTTATTAGGTAGTAGTAATTTTTTCCAAATAGGATATTTTTATACTCAGTGATTCTTTAACAAAATCACAAAGTGTGTCTTTTGGAAAATGTGCTCAATCTTGAGTGAAGGAAATTAAAAGAAGAATAAATACAGAGGAAACAAATAAAAAATGATAAAATTGACTTTATTCTGTTTTAGGGCTGGTCATAGTTTGAGTAATTTTATTGATCCATTAGCTATAACTCAAGGGAGACTAACAGAAGACTTATTCAGCGATGAGTACAATTCTTCAAAATGCAGTGTTTGCAATGGGCAAAATGTGTTGCCTTCAGAATACTAGGCACAGTTTTTTTTGTTTTTGTTTTTACTGTGTTTCATGGATGACTTAAAATACAGCCAACTTGCTGACAGGTGTCAGTTCTAGAATGTGATAAAGGGCACAGTGGGGTGGACAGCTAAATGGTACTTAAGATTCACTGTCGAAGCTGGGCTCGGTGGCTCAGCCTGTAATCCCACCCCTTTGGGAGGCTGAGGTGAGTGAATTGCCTGAGCCCGCGGGTTCGAAACCCGCCTGGGCAGCGAGACCTCATCTCTACAATAAATCAAAAAATCAGCCGGGCGTGGTAGCGCACACCTGTAATTCCGGCTGCTCGGAAGACTGAGGTGGAAAGATCGCTGGAGCCCAGCAGGTTGAGGCTGCAGTGGCCGGGAGCGGTCACTGCACTCCAGTCTGGGCGACAGAGTGAGACTCCAACTAAAAAAAAAAAAAAAGATTCACTGTTGATGTACTGAACAGTATTATTATTATTTTTAAATTAATACTACTTTGGAGACATTTTAGAAGTGTAGGTATTATTTCTGTTGAAGAAGGAATATAAAAACTTTAATTATGAGGGAAATACTCATTTTTTATTAATCTGTTATATTTTGTTTTATTCTTAATTGAACATCTATTGTCTGCTAAACTATACTAGAAAGAAACAACAAAGAAAAAGTAGTTTAAAGGAGCTTACAGTCTAGTAGAGAAAGGAGACAATCAAATACATGATGAAGATGTTATTTATTAATTGTTCCTAGAGAAGTGTGCAGTATTTTACAGGAACCACAGACAAATAGTACAAAGTTTAGCCTAGGAAGGAGGTTATATTAGCAAGAGTCTTTTCAGTTGCGTATGATAGAATTCCAGCTTAACTGGCAGTTAAACCTGGATTTATTTGCTTGCATAACTGAATAATTGCTCTATATCAACTTAGGATGAATAGCTTCTACTGAGGACTGAAAATTGTGGAGAGATAGTAGTAATGCCCTCTGTTTTAGTACACTAGAGGGATGGTCAAACTTCCCAGCACAGTCTCTCTCAGCCTTGTTGAAAAACAATTTCAGAGCCCAGAAGCAAGGGATGGAAATGCCAGGGACAAGAGTTCTTTAAATTATTCTAGGTTTAAGAGACTGTGTTTGATTATATACCTGCTTGGTTGGTTGAGTCAAGAAATTTATCATAGTGGGAAGTCTGTTAGAGAAGTTCTCAAACTTGGCGGTAGATTAGAATAACTTTCAAACTTCAAAAAATATGCCAAAAAATAAGCTTGAAAGTTCTGGTACAGGACTCTGGCATGAATATCTTAAAATGTTCTTTCAATGTGGAAAAGGAAGGAGACCTGTGTGTATCTAGTTCCAGACGGCACAAGGCTGCTTACCTATAGAGGAAGGAGTATAGGTGAGATTGTGTGAAGATTAGTGAGCACATACAGAGCACTCTTGTGAATAGAACACTGCTTGTTGCTTTTGCTCCAAGGCAAACCTTAGCACGAATGCAGGAGCAGCCCCACATAACCAAAGGTAAGGGTTTTGTAAGATGGCATTTCATAAGACATCTTCAAGAAATAACGTTTATTACTTTCTTACCTTTGGTTTTATCCCCAGTCTGATGCAGCTCAGGGGAAATAGCCATCCCATTTTTACATTTGCTTGCCTTTGCTACAACCATACATTTTTTTAAAAGGTAGAGTATCTTATTTATCTTCATATTCCCCTTGTCTAGCTGACACAATACTTGGCACATACTGAATACTCAGTAAATGGCAACTGAATTTATGAAACTAGAGACTCAGTCATACTATCTAAAATTTTCCATCTTTTAGGAATTTGGATTTATGCAAAACCTGTAGATTGTTCTGTCTGTGAAAATAGAGGTACTTATCACAAAATGTACTCTATAAGCATTTCTACCTTAAGAGGTAGCAGCTCAGAAACAAATTATAAATCAAGATTGACGCAGAAGATCTCTGGAAATAAAAGTAATAAATTCATGTCTATGCTTACTCATTAGGAAAAAAGCCTCCAGCTCAATGAATTTTCTGTTACATTTTAAAAAACTCACTCTGTGATTATGCCCTACACAAAAGTAAACAGGAATTATGTTTTCGTATATAGTTTGTATATTCTTTTAAATCTTACATATTTACATCAGATAAAATACATAAAATATAAACAGTTCAAAACATTCATGAAAGATAGTAATTTCTGAAATACCTGCTCATTTAGGAAAGGTCAAGTTTAAAATGCCACATTCATTGGACATTTGATGGTTTTTGTTTTCGTTATCTGATATTCATCTGTAAAATGGCCATTTTGATAGCAAGTCTAACACCAAGTGCATTGCTTTTTCCTGCTGAGTATTACACATTCTATCCAGCAATAAAGATTCTGGATCCATGGAAGGGCAATTCTTTTGAGGACACATAAGGCAATAGCTTGTAATGTAGTTTACTTGTCCAAAGAGTTCTTGGCTCTGTAGTGTTGACAATTATAGAAATGTGTTTGGACATCCCAAACCCAGTCAAATATGACTAGGAAGACAATAAAAGGAACAGATGGATATCTTACAGAGCAACAATTTCAGAGCCACACTTGGGGTCATGCCCATTTTATTTTCAGAAGATGTGAAAAAGGAAACAGACAAGGATCATGGAAAAGGACTTAAAGCTCTCAGTAGTGAAAAATCTCTCCTTAGGCTTTTAAAGATTTGGGAAACTAAAAATGCATATTATTTCAGGTTTACTATGCAAAGAGTATTGAAATTTGAAGCTATTGCTTTATGGATAATATACCATATTTAGAGACAAACTAGTTTGAGAGTATGTATTTCAGCACACAAATATATACTCCTTATTATAATTGTGTATTTTCCTAGAAGACAAGAATAATTGAAGTACCAAGATAAACCCTATGTTTTGAGACTTCTTTGGGGGCATTCTAATAAGAATCTTGCCATGGACCCTTCAATTGCTCTTTTTTGTTATCTGATTGTTCATAATCAACCATCTTTTTATGTCAATGCAAGAAACTAGTATACTGATATAACATGGGAGTGGTGAGAGAATTTCACTAGGACTATAGAAGGTTTTCAGGGTAGCAAACATTACCAAAGTTCCTAGGGAATACTATCCCAAATTGTCTATTGAAAAAAATCACCCCTGAGCCTTATTTTATGAGAAATAGGACATTTTAATGAAAAAAAAAAAGCAGCAATAACCAGGTAGGATAAATGAAGCTGGGGTAAAGCTAATAACATATTTAGAATTTACCAGCACACAGTTCATTTGTGAATTATCTGCTACATAAGAGGTATAATTCATGATGCAGTATTAGACATTATTTATATCAGCTCTGAGTCTTTAATAACCACAAAAAAGCAAAGTTTTTTTTACTGTGGTAAAATACACACAATATAAAATTTACTATTTGAACCATTTTTAAGTGTACAATTCAGTGGCATTTATTATATTTGCATTGTTGCACAACCATCACCACTATCCATCTTCAGATCTTTTCCATTATCCCAAACTGAAACTGTATACTCATCAAATAATAAATAGTCCCTTTCCCCACCCCCCAATAACACTCATCTACTTCCTGTCTATGTGAATTTGACTGTCTCAGGGACTCTCTTCTGAGTGGAATCATACAATAACTGCCCTTTTGTGTATGACTTATTTCGCTTGCCATGCTATTTTCAAGGCTCATCCATGTTGGAGCATGTATCAGAGTGTATTTAAAGGCTGAATAATATTTAATTGCATCTACACAGCACATTGTGTTTATTCATTTTTCTTTTGGTGGACATTTGTATTGTTTCCAAGTTTCAGCTATTGTGAGTAATGCTGCTATGAATGCTGGTGTAAACATATCTTTGCAAACCCATGCTTTCTTTCAAGCCACAGCTAGAAATGAACTGCTGGCTCATATGACACTTCTGTGGTTAATTTTGGAGGCTTAATTAGACCTCAGAATGCTGTCTTCCACAGCAGCTATACTGGTTACATCCTCATGAGCAGTGCACAAAGGTCCCCAATTCTCCACATCCTCTTTAACATTTATTTTGTTTTGTTCGTATGTGTGTGTGTGTGTGTGTGTGTGTGTGTGTATGTGTGCTTATAATAGCTATTCTAATAGTAACTTTCTGTGGTCTTAATTTGAAATGACTAATGATGTTGAGCATCTTTTCATATGCTTATTGATCATTTGAATATCTTCTTTGGAATAATGTCTATTAAAATCCTTTGCCCTTTTAAAAATGTGATTTTGTTGTTATTATTAAGTGACAGAATTTCCTTATATTGTTTGAATATTAATCCCTCAACAGACATGTTATTTGCAAATATTTTTGCCCATTCTGTGCCTTGTCTTTTTATCTTCTTGATAGTGTCCTTTGAGGCATAAAAGGTTTAAATTTTGATGAAGTCCAGTTAATCTATTTTTTTTGTTGGTGTTGTTGTTTGTGATTTTGGTGTCATAGCAAATCAACTTGATCATGAAGTAAGCAGTATTTGAAAAAGTAATATACAGCGAATGAATGAATATGCATATCTGACTTGGTGATGGTCAAATCTAATGCAATATTTTTGAAAAATGCATTTCCAAAGCCCAGAAATAAGTTTATTCGATGAGCTTCTTTTTCCTTTCCTTAACCCTTTTTAATGCTTTTTTTAATCACAGAAGGGATAAACAGAACTATTGTCTAGGTTGCCAAAGCATGTCTTCAGTTTGAGGTCTATGCTTGTAATATACATATTTAAATCTGTAGTGGTCAATGGCTGTTTTTTAATTTTTCTTTAGAAATTCTTCTGAGATGCAGTTTTTAAAAAATAGAAGCCAGAGAGTTATCCAGCTTTCCTTCTATCTTTATATTGTGTTTGGTAGTAGTAATAACAACACTAATAATGGCAAACTCTTGGAAGGAACTTATTTACTTCTAGAAACTGATCTAAGCATTTTGCAACCACTAACTTACTCCTCAACTAGAAACTGATCTAAGCATTTTGCAACCACTAACTTACTCCTCATTAATTACTCACAACTATCATCATCAGCATAATACATGTTTTAGAGTTGAAGAAATGGAAGTGCAGAGAGGTCAAGTGATGTACCAAAACTCACACAGCAAGTGGCAAAACCCAGGAGCAAAGCCAGTATCCATGATTTTGTGTGTGTGTGTGTGTGTGTGTGTGTGTGTGTGTGTGTGTGTGTTTGTGTGTCTCACTCTGTCACCAAGACTGGAGTGCAGTGGCATACTCATGGCCACCTACTAAGCTCAGGTGATTTCTCCCGCCTGTCTTCCAAGTAACTGGGAATACAGGTGACACCACCACGCCCAGCTTATTTTCTGGTTTATTGTGAGACAAAGTCTCACCAAGTTGTCCAGGTTGGTCTCGAACTCCCAGGTTTAGGCAATCTTCTCACCTCTGCCTCCCAAAGTTCTGGGATTACAAATGTTAACTATTGCTCTTCACTGTCTCTCTTTGATAAAAGCTATCATCAAGGAGGCACAGACAAGAGACTGTGTTACTCACCTTAACATGAACATTTCATGGAGTTCTATTTCCTATTTTCCCTATGATGGCGGGAAAAGGCCTATATTTTTAGCATGTCATCAAGGTTCTTCAAAATTTGGCTCAAGGTTCTATTTTAAACTTTTCTCCAACATTATTTTCTCTGTTTAAACTGGTACGTTCATAAACTAGAACTTGTCTCTGATGATAGTGCTTATGTCACTTCTACAACTAAGTTTATTTTCATCCCTTCATTCTTTCTATTACCATACCTCTGCTGGTGGTGGAGTTGCCTCCCAGGAAGGCACCATGTGGAGAGCATTGAGTTGAGTCAGATTCAGTACTGGCCCAGAATCTGAACCCAAGCATTCAGGCAGGAGGAGGACTTCCCTTTCCAAGACCATCAGAACATCTCTGCAATGCAGAGGGTTGAGGTATCAGGAAAAGACACTCATCTGTGGAGAGGCCAAAAGGGAGACATGGGTGACAATCATGCAGTAGCAGCCGAGGAGCAAGGTCAAGGCACACGAGGACACCAGCTCCTCGGAGACCTGTTGCCTTGACTGTCCCCACCCATGATTACAAACACACTGGACAACATCCAGTAGAGCCCACCAATACGGTCCTGAGCAGCAAAAGCTAGGGAAGGAGATGCTGAAGACAAGTCCTAAGAACAGCCAGGAGTGTTTGAGAGGACCAGGAGCTGGAGAGCAGGTCCCCCTTCCTGAAAAACCAAGACAGCTCTTCCTGGAGATATAAAAGGGCAAGGGATTCCTGGGGGTCAGAAGAGCTTTCCAACCAGATCTGGGGAGCTGGGGAAAACTAATGCTAAAGTCAGAGAGAGACAGGGATGAGGGGGAGGGAATGGAAGGGAGAGGGGACTGTGGTGAAGATGGAGAGGATGATAGAGATGGGACAAGATCATAAGATCACTGTGTTGTATCAGGTAGGGGATAATGGCGATGCCTGGACTAAGACTGAAGAAGGGGAAACAGAGAAAAGTGCTTTAAATTCAGTTCCCCTAGGAGACTTCTCTCCACAGGACTTAATTGCATGTTGGAGGGAAACCCTATATAATTACCACTGCATTTCTAAATATCTCTAAATACGGACTTAGAGGAAACTGGCCCTGTGTTTCTTCTTAAAATATTGAAATCTTCAAAGAAAATCTGTCAGTGTTGTGTGGAAGAAAGTCCTTTGGGTTCTAATTCCTGCATTATCAGGCACAAATCAACCCTCAGACCTTGATCTTTAACTATTTCTGCACTCGGGCTTCTACATTTTTAAGATAAGGGCCTGATATATATGATTTCTAACTTCTAACTGAAACTCATTTTAGGTATATGCTATAGTTTAAATGTCTGTATTCTCCTGTACTGATATTGAAGTTAGATTGCCACTGCAGCAGTATTATGAGGTGGGACCTTTAAAAGGCGATTAGGCCATGAGGCCCCCCCCACCCCATGGGTGGGATTGACACTGTTACACAAGGGCAAGTTGGTTTCCTGTCTTGTTCCCTCTGGCCGGTCCTCCACCTTCAACGGAGGGAAGAGGCAGCAGAAGGCCCTCGCACCATGCTGGCCCCTGATCTTGGACTTTCTTGCCGCTCAAACTGAGGGCCAGGATATTTCTGTTCATTATAAATTACCCAGTTTCAGGTATTCTGTTCTGCCAGAAAAACAAATTCATATGGTATATGCTTTAAATTTAAAAACTTAGCTTTCTAAATTCTATGTTGTCTTCTAAAACAGTCATTGACATCTGAAAAATAGGTATCTCCAGTTCTTCAGTAGCAGCCATATATTACATGACAAAAATGCAACGTCGTGAGATGCTATCAAAGCTGTTTTATAAAATAATTCATATGCTTTTTTGTCATGTTCCTCTATTTATAGTTATTGCATGATTCTCATAATATCTGTTGAGGCTGGTGTGGGTGAAACGAAGGGACTCAAAGAAACAAGTCAAAAAGGGACATGCATAAAAACAAGCACAGCGTTGGGCACTAGTGAGGGCTAAGGGGAGAGGCTGTGATGGGATGCAAGAAAGATGCACAAATGAGTGTCCCAGCACTTGTCGAGGCAAACATTTGGTACATGATTTGCTTCTGAAACTACTGTAATGAGTGTCATTCTTCTCTGTGGAGCAGCACGCCAGACCTTTAGCACATCGCTGCTTGGTGCCCAGCGAGCAGCAAGTGCCCAATTGCCAGTGCCGCTTTCTAGTGCATGTTCATCTGCAGGATATTAAACAGATTGCCGTCCTTTGATGTTTGTGAATATGAGAAGTAAATACCATATGATTTGTTACAATGGATGTGTGTCAGGGAAAAGAGAAAGAGGAGTATGAAGAAGAGACAAAGGAGGAGGAGGCAGAGGAGAAATGTTCTCCTCTCTGAAATGAGAGAATGTGCGAGGGAAATCTGAAAGGCTATCAGTGTATGGAGTAGCAAGTTTTGTACTAGAAAAGAATGGCACATATACCAGCTCACTTGAAAATTTCTGGCATGTTTTTACAGCTAAGGAAATGACTCTGGAGGGAATCTGTAAATATTATTTTTTTCAGGAATAGAAAATCATTAGTGAACAGAGAATGATTATAGTTCAGAATCTTCCAGAATGTGTCTGGCTTCATTGGCCATATAATTTTTGTGTGTGTATGAATGTGTGAGTGTCCCCAAATTATTCATTGGTCAAGATGTAACTCTAGGTTTCGTTAGAAAACTCACTCATAAAAGTGCATAGTAAGAAGTGCAAGAGTTGTTTGAGGCAGATGTAGCCCAAGAAAAGCACCATCAATTGGGTGAAGCCAAAGGGACATTAAAAATCTGAATTTTCATTTTAGACCTTTCTTTCAGCATGTTTCTAGGATATTTAGTAAAGTGATTTAAATTTTTCACTTCTTTGTATTAGATGACGTTGAACCAGATGGACTCTTGAGTTCTAACTCTAGTCTCTTCTAACGTTGTAAAAGTAGCCTTGGACATTTATTTGAGAACATTGTTGTTTTAAGAATACTAAATTCCATGTAAGTAATCCTACTCCCCAGCTGAATCATCTACTAAATACTAAAGCTATATCTCTTTTTAGATTAGGAAGGTAATTTTCTTGTTCTTTTCTTCAATGTTCTTAATTGTAAAACTGAGCTAATGGTAGACATCAATGGTTAATTGAAATAGAATTAGAAGGAAGGGATCAGTTGATTCAGTGAAGTATACTAGAGGCCAGACATAATTTATTTTATAACCAGAGAGAGAGAGAGAAAAAAAGAGAGGGACAGAGGCAGGAAGGAGGGGTGGGGGAGAGAGCGAGGAGAAAGAGAGAGAGAGAGACTGACGGGCAGAGACAGAGAGACACAGAGACAGATAGAGAGAGAGGGAGACAGGCAGGCACAGACAGAGAGGAAGAGAAGAGAAGAGAAGAGAAGAGAAGAGAAGAGAAGAGAAGAGAAGAGAAGAGAAGAGAAGAGAAATTAATCAAAGATTACTTCCCAGAGTGTCTACTTATGCCTTGCTCTGATCACATTACTGAAACCATACAGAGGTGGAAGTAGGGAGATGCAGTTAAGCAGATTTCCTACTTCAGTTCAGAGAAAAAGCTAGACAAAATAGAGTTATCTTTATTAACACTGACTAAAACATTTTAATCTTGGTTTTTAATTAGCTCTCTTTTGAAGCTAGTAGTATAGACACACAGTATAGTGTTCCCTTACTGTTTTTGGCTTTGTAAATGTTTTCCAAACCTGTATTTCTTATGACACTTGAAAAACATACTCTGATAACTGAACATAAGAAAGGTTTGTGGCTTTTTACAATGAACTGAATTTCATAGATAGTTTAATATGAGATTGTTAACTTAGTCTTGTCACCCTCTGCTTTTTTTTTCCACCAAAGGTCAGGCTTTCTTTTGTTTCTTTTTTCTAAAATAGATCAGTTTGTCGAGGGCTGGTGTGATAATGAACTGTAACGTATGCTAAACACATAGAGAACAAGAATCACATGCAATTTCTCTAAGACTCAAATAAATTGAGCTGTGAAGGTTGCTGATGGAAACTATGCGGGATATTTACAGATTAAATTTATTCATTTTGTTTATTCACTTTGTATAGAAATCATCAGAGTAGACCATAGAGCTGTTATTTCAGTGGGAGGCTGAAGCAGGTGAGTGACTGAGATGAGACTGTATTTAATCTGAACTTTGCTGGAAGATTGCCCCAGGGAATCTTATTAGTTTTCAAGATTTAAACAAAAGGGCATGGAAGCAAATTTTCCATACAGGTCAGTCATAGAGTTGGTGCATAATGTTCCACCTAAATGGGGATTTTAAAAAATATAACATTTAGCTCATGCACTGAGAAGGACTGGCCATGAATGAAGTGATGGCTTCCTTGGGAGATTATGAGTAATCATACCAAAATGAAAATAATAAGCACCAGAAATCAGGCACAAACAGATACTAATTCAATATTCTTAGGGGTGGAGAGGGGAAGATGCATATCTCTCTGAGTCTGGTCTATATGGCCGCCGTTCCTAGAGCTAAGGTAGACATGACTTACTTCTTAGGGCTGTTTCTATACGAACATCACATAGTGTCTTTTTTTTTTTTGAGTTGGAGTCTCACTCTGTCACCCAGACTAGAGTGCAGTGGCCGCTTCCATCCACCACAGCCTCGACCTGCTGGGCTCCAGCGATCCTTCCGCCTCAGCCTTCCAAGTAGCCGGCATTACAGGCATGCGCTACCACGCCCGGTTGATTTTTTGATTTATTGTAGAGATGAGGTCTCGCTGCCCAGGTGGGTCTCGAACCCACGGGCTCACGCAGTCCACTCACCTCAGCCTCCCAAAGGCACAGGATTACAGGCTGAGCCACTGAGCCCGGCCACATAGTGTCTTTAAGGAGATGTAATAGTACGTCTTACTTGTCTTTGGAATCCTACATCCCTTTCTCTTCCTGGCCTTGGTTTCCCTACTTTTTCTTGTTCTCTTTCGTTCCTCTCTCTTTCCCCTCTCCCTTCGTTCTCTCTGTCTCCTTGCGTGCCTCGTCCTCTCCCAGCAACAAATGAAATTCACAAAATGCATCCTTGGAAAATGGCTGCAGAACTAGCTGCTTTTCTTTCTCCTGGCAAGTGTTCCAGCTCATGCTCTCTCACTCACACATATGCCTGATGTTCAGTGATGACTTGCTGTTTCATACTGTGCATGCAGTGAGATTCCATCATCATAATTCAGCCCTGTAGTTTTGCTTAGTGGCAATACAGAGAAATTATTAATTAGCTAATTTTATAATAGAATATACAGAAGCTCCTTTATAGCCTTGGGGCAAAGTAGTGTAATTTACCAATATCATATGAGTTAAATTATGAAAATGAGACTTACAAAGGCAAAGACATATAAAAAAGACAAGCTGATCATCATAGGAGCGTGCACATGGAAGGACTGAGAATGCGACACTGAGTTTGAGAACTTCCATTTTGATTCTTGTATGATATCTTTGTTTTTAACTCTTCATAAAGTCATTTGCAAGAGGTCCCAGACGGAGAATTATGACCAGATAAATGAAATGAGAAATTAATTTGTTTTAAATGACACTAGACATTATCATGTACTTCTCTACCTAATCACACAAATGACTTCAAATAAAGCTCGTCGATCTGTTAGAGACAGGAACGGGACACTCCAAGCTAGCTGTCTCCAGATATACTAGCATCATAATGGAGGGAACAAAGATTAAGCAACTTTAACAAGCTCTGACTATATTCCTTTAGAGTTTAAATTCTTTCCCTTCTGTCTCCCCTCCTCCTTTCTTTCCTCCCCTCTCCTTCCCTCCATAGACTTTAGGTAATCCTTTTGTCTCAGCCTCCTGAGAGTAGCTGGGACTACAGGCGTGTGACAATCACTTCTCACTAATTGTTTTATTTTTTGGTAGAGACGAGGTCTCACTATATTGTCAAGGCTTCTCTCAAACTCCTGGGCTCAAGCAATCCTCCCACCCTGGCCTCTCAAAGTGCTGGGATTATAGGCATGAGCCACTATGCATGGCCTAATTTATTTTCTTTTTAAAAATGGTTTTACCCAAAGCATCATTGACTATGTATATTTAAAGCATTTAATTTATTTTGACATATGAACTTAATCTTGAAACCACTTCCATAATTAATGCAATACATATATTTATCATGTCCCAATTTTTTTGTGCCCTTATAATTATGCCTCCCACCCCTTCCTGTCCACTTACCATAACCCCCTCCAAGTTCCCAGGCATCTACTAATCTACTTTCTGTCACTGTACAATATTTTGAATTTTCTAGAATTTTATATGAACAAGATCATATACTATGTATATTGTCTTTTGGTATAGCTTATTTCACTTACTTATTTTGAAATTCAACTATGTTATAACATTTATCAATAGTTCATTTTGTATTTCATTGTATTAATATACCATAGTCCATCTTTTCACCTGTTGATGGACATGAGATGTGCACAGTTTGGGGCTATAATAAGTGCAATAAACAAGTGTTTGTACGGATATATGTTCTCATTTATCCTAGATAAGTCCTAGAATAATAAGACAAATATAGATCTAATTTCTTAAGAAAATGCCAAACTGTTTTCCAAAATGTTTATACCATTTTTCATTTCCACCAGACACAAATGAAAGATAAGTTTTTCTACATCTTTACCAGCATTGTATGGCCAATCTTTTTATTTTAGACACTTTGGTTATTGTGTAGTTTTATCTCATGCAGTTTTTGTTTGTTTTTAGTTTATTAATATGGTGAAGCACATGGTTTGATTTTTCAATTATACTGATTCATTATCCTATCTTTACATTCCCTCATTGGTCATGATGTATTATTATTTTATATATTATTAAATTAATTTTGATATATATTATTAAATAAATTTTGCCAGAATTTTGTCTAGAAGTTCTGCATCTACACATATGTTTATGAAGTATTTGGTCTGCAGTAATTTTTTTGGTCTGGTGTTGGAATCAGGATAATACTATAAACCTGAGCTCACAGAATGAGTTTGAAAACATTTCCTTCTTTTCATTTTCTGGAAGACTTTGTGTAGACTGGGTAATATTTCTTGCTTACATATTTGGAAGAAGTTACCATTGAAGTCACTTGAGCTTGTGATTTTCTTTTTGGGAGGTTCTAAATTAGAAATTAAAATTTTTTAAGAGATACAGAATCATTCAGTTTTTTCCTGAGTTTTAGTGATTTGTGTTGTCCAGTTAATTTGTTTATTTTATCTAAGCTGTCAAATTTACAAAGCTTTCATAATATTTCCATAATCTTATTTTAATATCTTTGGGATCTGTGGTGATGCTATTCTCATTCCTGATAGGGATAATTTTTGTCTTCTCTCTCTTTCTGGTCATTGTGGTTAGAAGTTAATTAATTTTATTCATAGTCTAAAACTGATTTTTGCTAATGTTTTCTACATTATTGATCACTGCTTTTATCTTTACTATTTCCTTACTTCTACTTACTTGAGTTTAACTTATTATTCTGTTTCTGGTTTCCTAAGGTTGAATTGAAGGACACTGATTTAAGACATTTTCTCTTTGCTAATACAGATACTTTAACTCTATAAATTACTCCCTAAGTGCTGCTTTAACAATATCTCATAAATTTTAATATGTTATGTTTTCATTTCCATTCAATTCTAAATGCTTTTTATTTGCTCTTTTATCACCTTAATTTATGGATTATTTTAAAGTTTGTTATTTAGTTTCCAAATATTTGGGGATATTTTTCAGAGATCTTTCTTTTGCTGATTTACAGTTCCCATGTACCCAGACAGCAGACAGCATACCTTGTAGGAATTATTTTTTTAAAGAAATTTTCTTTGGTTCATGGTCTGAATATGATCTATCTTTGTAAATGTTTCATATGCACTTGAAAAGAGTATGCATTCTCTATTGTTTGGTTGTATGGTCCATTGATGTCAATTAAGTCAAATTGTTTGAAAGAATTGTTCAAATCTTCTATAGTTAAGTAAATTCTGTCTATTGAATATTAAGGAGGAGATGTTGAAATCTTTTACTATAATCGTAGATAGGTATACATTTTATTTTCATTCTCTCATATTTTGCTTTATGTATTTGAAGCTCCATCATGAGGTGCATAAATATTTAGTTATGTCCTTTTGATGAATTTACTCCTTTATCATTGCAATATGACCTTGTTTGTCACTGATAAGTTTGTTCTAAAATTTGCTTTCTGCTATTTATTTTGATTAGTATTAAGTCGGTATATCTTTTTTCTATCTTTTTAACTTATTTTGTCTTTATATATAAAGTGTGTTTCTTGGATGCACTATATATTTGGATATTGTTCTTTTAAAAAAAATCTGGTGTGACAACCTTGTTTTTTAATTAGGGTAATCAACCACTTACATTTAATGTGCTTGTTGGTATAGTTAGGTTTAAATATATTTTCCTGCTATTGTTTTCTACTTTCCTATCTACTTTTTCCTTTTTTGTCTGCTTTATGCCTTCTTGAAAATTGAATAATTTTATTGTTCTAACATATGCTTAATTGGTTTATTAATTATAACTTTTGTTATTTTAGGATTTATAGTATGCATCTTTAGTTATCAATGTGAATTCAAGTGATATTATGCCATTTCCCATATACCATATGAATTTCAGAATACTACCCTTCCATTTATTCCCTTTTGGCTTGCTTCCTTTTATGCATGCCTAAATTTCATACTACATATTATTTTTGTTTGAATGTTTATTTTTCCTGCTTGAAAACAATATTTACTGCAGTATTCTACAGTTTATTTTTTCCAGAATATGTCCAACTAGGACAATTAAATACAAAGGTAAGTATAATAAATATAAATATTGACTTTTGAGGAAAACGTTTCCCCTGATAAATAGCATGTATCCATATTGCCCCCAAACACATATAGCTGTTTACCCTAAAATATCTATGTGTGCAGTGGTTCCTTTAGGACCATTTGATGTTATAATCTACTGACTACAAAGTGCTCGTAATTTACATGAACTACTCTATACGATTGAGGATATATATGTGTGTGTGTGTGTGTGTGTGTATACATACACACACACACACACAAAATTTTTTTAAGGAAAAAGTGCTATTTTTCTTACTGGATTCACAAAACAACTTAGGATAATTAATGAGACCATGTGAAATGTCTGAAGAATTTTAATTTGGCAATGATTTTTCAGGAAAATAGCTATGCTATAAGAACATTAAGTTTCTATTGTAAGAATTTAGCAAATGTTTCCACTAAACATTCAGTGAAGATGTTGTGGTCTCCCTAATATGTAGCAAAAAGAATTGGTGGGATCTATTAAAAGCAACAATAACAAGTCTCTAAGTTTTAGCAGATTAATTACAGCTCTTAATGAAGTGTGTGTAGTACAGATAACCAAATCTGAGTCCATATGTGTAAGAGTATTTTTGATAAATGATTTCATGAATAGAATATGAGTATCCTACATTTTAGAAAGAATGGGGCAAAATGTCATATCAGTAGAGGGTTAGCTTCCACGGTGACTGGCTCACACTTAACTGTCCATGTTAAAAAACACACCAAATGTTTCTACGGTGCTTTTCTACTGTTTTCTTTATTTCAAGCCACAGGTCTACTTGCAGGGTTCTCATGGGTCAGGTAGCAAGTGGTTTAAATAAAATCAGAGTCCATAATAATGTCATTACATGAAGAAACAGAGCTGCTAGATTCTTCCATTATGTAAAATGTTCACATCTTGGGACTCCATGGCTGGTATTACTCTGATATATCTGAGATATATCTTGCTCCAATTAGCATGACCATGCTACTCACTATAAAAAACCCCAAAGGCAGACTAGAGAAGATAGTCGAGTCCCCACTTACAGGAGTTGTCACCCAACCCATTGACTTCCTCACAGCTTTCTTCCACGTAGCATAACGATTTTCACTTTCTGAGGCCTGGATCTGCGGTTCAAATCGTTCCACTCTGGCACCCGACAGACTCTCGGGCTCCAGACTCCAGACGCCGACCCCTTCGGCAGCACCTGCGGCCATGGCGGCACCCAGTGCGGTGGTCTCAGGCATGCAGGGCTTTACAACTGGGACATGCAGAATATCCGCCTGTAGTTGCATCAGGATTCTGTTGTTGGTCATTCCACCGTCCACCTGCAGATGGCTTAGTGGAGTTCCACAGTCACGGTTCATAGCTTCCACAATCTCTCGGGTCTGGAAACAAACAGCTTCTAATGCAGCAAAAGCAATATGACATTTGTTGGTAAACTGAGTCAGACCACAGATGATCCCTCTCGCACTGGGCTCCCAATAAGGTGCATACAATCCAGAAAACGCTGGGACAAAGTAGCAGCCGTAGGAAGTGCCTGCCTGCTTAGCAAGTTTTTCAATCTCTTCTGCGGTCTCTATGATTCCAAGGTTGTCCTTCAGCCAGCGAACCACAGCGCCCGCGATAGCAACAGAGCCTTCCAGCGCGTAACACACGGGCTTGTCCTTGCCCAGCTTGTAGGCCACTGTCGTCAGAAGGCCATGCTCAGAGAACACGCGCTTGCGACCTGTGTTGCACAGCAGGAAGCAGCCGGTTCCATATGTATTTTTGGCCTGTCCCTCCTGTAAGCACATCTGTCCTACCAATGCAGCCGACTGGTCCCCCAAACAACCAGATATGGGTACCCCTTCCAGGACCCCGCCTCTTATGAGGCCGTAGATCTCCGAAGAACTCCAGACATTGGGGAGAATGGTCATGGGAACTTCAAAAAAGTCGCAGAGCTCCTGATCCCATTCCAGGGAGTGGATGTTGAAGAGCATGGTCCTGCTGGCGTTGGTGACATCAGTGCAGTGCACGCCCCCGTTGACGCCCCCTGTCATGCTCCAGATCAGCCAGGAGTCCACAGTGCCGAAGAGGGCCCGACCCTCCTCAACCGCCTTCTGCACGTGTACCACATTGTCCAGCATCCAGCGCAGCTTCACTGCGCTGAAGTAGGTGCTGAGCGGGAGGCCTGTCTTGGACTTGACGAAGTTGTTGTTCCCTGGGATCTTCTTGCTCAGGGCCTCCACGGTGGCCTGGGTCCTCAGGTCCAGCCACACCACGGCATTGTACAGGGGCTCCCCTGTCAGCCTGTCCCAGATGACGGTGGTCTCTCGCTGGTTGCTGACGCCCACGGCCTTGATGCTGGACGTGTCGACGTTCAGGTCGCGGAGCTTCTCGCACGTCCTGGCCATGCATTCGTAGACAGACTGCAGGATCTCCTTCGGGTCTTGCTCCACCCACCCTTCCCGGGGGAACTCTTGCGTCAGCTCCACCTGGTGATGGCTCAGGAGCTCCGAGGTTTTTGAATTGAAAACCAGAAAGCGAGTGGAGCTGGTGCCCTGGACCACCGACCCCACCAACGGCCCCACCACTGGTTTCTTTGGGGCTGCCATGATGCCAGCAGGCCGGCCGGGTGCGGTTTCCCGGGAGACGGAGACGTTGGGGGAGGGGCGAAGGCATCGGAGAAGGGCCGTGCAGTGCGACGGGGGCGCAGTGCGCAGGCGCCTGGCTTCCCCTGAGGACTGCGAAGCCCAAAGCACTCTTTAACCTTTGCCCTTTAACTGGCTCCGCCTTCTAACCCCGCCCCTCCGGCCCAGGCCCCGCCCCCAGCCTATCAAAGCTCTTTTAAGGAGATTAAAGTTAAAAGCAGCAACTGCGCGTATTTACGCGTGTGGTTACTCTTTCAGGCGGATCTGTATTTCTTTCATTTTTCTCTTTCCCTGAAAGAGGTCTTTGGACGTCTCTTACAGTGCAGGGCTGCTGGAGATGAAGCCTGCCAACCTGTGCACATTGGACAATTATTTCACGCGAACACTTGGAGATATTTTCAACAGGTACAAATTTCTAACGGATTTTTTTCTTTTTCTGTTTAAATTTCGGAACGTTGGAGCTGTGGCTCTATCGTCTTCCCTCTCGCTGTTTCAGTTGTGAATTTTTCTGTCATTTTTGTTTTGAACATGTCTCCTTATTTTCTCTGCCTATCTCCAGGTTTTTCTCTTTATCAGTGGGTTGGGTCGGTTTTCTCATGATGTGACCTTGGTGTAGTCTTCTTGTTATCTGTGCTTGGGGTTCTGGAGCTACTTGAATCTAGATTTATAAATTTATAAATTTAGGTCTCTGCTGGGCTGCACCTGGGCTGCATCCCTGAGCTGTTGCCTTGGACTCTCCCTGGGAAATAAGCCACATTCACTTGTTTCTCCCCTTTAGGGATGACTGACCTTTACTCATTCTCTGGCGTCCAGCATTTTGTAAGTTTTTAAAATATATTTCGTGAATTATGTTAATTTATGTCTTTTTGTTCCATTTTAAAATTGTTTTAGATGAAAAGGGAAAATACAACCCCTTTTTCTCCATCTTGGCCAAAGTAGAAGTCTACAAAATGGAAACTTAAATTTTCAGGTTAATTGTAAAGTTGGTGAATAAAAATGTCTTTAATCACTAATGAAAACTTATTGCATATCCACTAAATGAATGACAATTTTTGATATTAGGGCATAGACTACACTTTTGAATTGGTTCAAGAATGAGGCCAGTTTGTCTTTATTAAAACCAAACAGGACAAGATAGAAAATAACATAAAAAATGAAATATAATATTGTTATTTCACTGTTCCCATCTAAGTTAACACTTCAGAGAATATTATGAAGTCAGAGAAACAGAAATAACAACCATACTTAATGTGAGTCGTAAGTTATAGAAATAATTGAAAGCTGGTAAAGATTTTCCTAGTTATATCTTTGTTTTTTAAAAATTCTATCAGAGCTTTTCTTTTTTTTAATTTTAAGACAAAGTTTATTAGAGAAAGAAGGAAGGAAAGAAAGGAAGACATATCAGAATTGGCATGGGCAAAAAAAAAAAAAAAAAAAAACAACTGCCTATAGGAGCTTTCCTAAGCAATAATTTAGAGACAACATTTGCCAATATGCCAGTTCATCAAATTGTATTTAAATTGTATAAAAAAGTTTCCCAAGTATTTGGCAGTAGTAAACATTGGATGTATACATTAATGTACACTATAGAAAGTTTTGACCCAAAGTCTATTTTCTACATCTCCTCTGTCCTGCTATACCAATATATACTAACAAATGTTCCCAACTCTATTAGTTTTTGAGTCTGGGACTACTTTGTTTAAGCATTTTTTATTTAATACAAGTATCTTATTTATAAAATCATCAGTTCTGCTTATAAAGAACTGATTTACATAGTAGTTTCATTGATAATAAATTGTAGCCACTAAATAATCTGATAATAATTGCCTCAATTTAGGTTAGAAAGTTGACCAAATTGATTTAGCTTCTGTAGGGTAATTGCAATCTATTGGCAGACCAACCTAAAGCTGACAAACAATGCTTTAAACAAACAAACAAACAAACAACTAAGGAGCCTAAACTAAAGCCACTATTTTCTTCATTAAAACAAACAAACAAAAAAGGCCAGGCACAGTGGCTCACGCCTATAATTCCAGCACTTTGGGAAGCTGAGGTGAGAGGATTGCCTGAACCCACAGGTTTAAGACCAACCCGGGCAACTTGGAGAGATCTCATCTCTACAGTAAATCAAAAAATTAGCCGGTGTGGTAGCACGTGCCTATAGTTCCAGCTACTTGGAAGGCTGAGGCAGAAGGATCGCCTGAGCCCAGCAGGTTGAGGCTTCATTGACTGTGAGTGTTCCACTGCACTCCAGCCTGGGTGACAGAGTGAGACTCCAACTCAGAAACAAAACAAAACAAAACAAAAAACCCACTAACTAAACAAAAGCTTTTGATTGCCAGTGTATAATAGCGTCCCAGTATTTTAATTTAAGTTATGATACCTCTGAAACAATCATTGGCACTACCTTATTCTTGAAAGCATAAGAATAAGGTTGGTTACTTCGTTTGTGTTATATTTCATATAACTGCAGGTGCTTTGTTGGTGGACATTCAGAATACTCCAAAAAAATCAATGTGTTTTCCTTAAAAAGTATTTAATATTGGATTGTTGAAAATAGAGTCATTAAACTAATTGACTATATGCTCTTCATGTACTTTTAAAGCTACTCTTCTTGAGTGCAGCTACTTCTTGAACCCCTGACCTCAAGTGATCCTCCTGTCTCTGACTCCCAAAATGCTGGGATTATAGGCATGAGCCATCACGCCCGGCCATGTGCGGCAACTTCTAAATATTGAAGCTTTTAAATGCTGTCCATATTTTAAAGTTTAAAATTTATTCAGTCATTCAGAAATTTGGCAAATATTTTTTTGAGTTGCCATATACAGGCTTCATTATAGGCAATAATGCAGTGGATCATGAAACATTCTTCTCGCCTGTATTGCAGCCTTAAAGTTGAGAACAATTCTGACTGAATTTACTCATCTTTGTTGTCATATCTTCCTGTGCATGTTCACTTAATAATTTTTTTCCTGTTAAGTTCATTAAGTTGTAAGTTCAGTAAGGGCAGGGAACTTGGCTATTTTTTTTCAATCCTGTATTTTCAGCACTTAGAACAGTGATTGACCCAAAGCAGGAGTGCCAAAAAAAATTTGTTGAGTAAATTAATAAAAACCTCCATATATGGTTCTTACTTTATTAAGTAATTATCATAGTTATTTTTAATTTAGTTTGCTGGATAGGCTGTTGGTTATTCATTTTATAATCTAATACAGTAAGATGAGTTGAGGAATAGATAAAGGGTTGGCTAGATGCAAAGATATGAGAAAATTAGTATAATAAAACATTAATCATATGACCTGTGTTGTAGATACAATAATGTTAGTGATCAAATTCTTTCAAATTTCTATGTTTGCAAATTTTCATAATAAAATATTAGGAAACTAATGTAAATAAAAAACTGATCAAGCTGCAAAACACAGTTAATAAAGATCTATTTCACACAGACTCCTTTGTTTGGAAGGACAGTTGAAAGGAGTATAAAAGTGACTGCTGTTTTATCAATTTGAGAGATTTGGTGGTAGAATAATCCCCCCTAAAAATTAATTATGGATCATTTTAAAAAAGATATTTGCACTTTTATTGCAGGCATTTTCTTCCGCCTGGTATAAACTCTCTACATTTTAGAAAACCAACTGCATGTTTAACTCCTTAAAAAGAAATTTCAGACATCTAAGAATGCCACTACTATTCTCAATCTCAAGCATAGGAATCAGTGGGAAAGTTTAGATTTTGCCAAACCTGGACTTATCTTTGTCTTTAATTTGAGAGTGTGTACCCTGATGGTAAGGGCATCTATTTATGTATTATATGGCTAGCAAATTTGACTTTTTTAGACTGTGTCATAACCAATGCATCATCACAGTTGGTAATCTTCAAAACACTGGTGCATTTTTCTACATGCTGTTCCCAAATGTGCTGGACCAGCTGTTGAGAGCCATGCCATCCAATCGCTTGGAAGACCTCTTCTTGGACCACAAATCACCTTACATACTATTCCTCTTTGTTCTAAGGAAGAAAGGAAAAATTAAAGCAAGCCACCATGGTTTATTACTCATGTTTCTCTGTTAAGCATGGGCCATGGGAGTCAATGTGTCCACATCTGAGCCTTGGCATTCCAGGTAGTCACTCACGACAGATGAGCCAATGAGTAATATTCATAGCCCTGGAAGTGATTTTATGAATGTTTGAATCTTGAAATTTTTTATTGTGTGTGTGTGTGTGTGTGTGTTCTTTGTCATTTTCCCAGTGAAAATTGCCCTGACACTGATCTCAATGTTAATGTATTCCTGCTTACATTTGACTTTGGAATATGTTACAGCTAATTATCATTACACAGGATGAAAGATCAGAGCCCTGAGTGAGGTGCTTGGGTTTAGGAACAAAGGGAGGCCAATTCAGCATCTTGGCTCTAGGCCCAATAATTGTAATCAAACATCTTGAAACTGGTGGGATCTTTGCATTTATTATTTTATTTTATTTTATTTTTTTCTTGCCTCACTTTTTGAAAGGAGGTGGGAAAAGGGGGTTAAGGGTTTGAAGGGGCTGAAATTTCCCCTTGAACATGATGTCAATATGTTGGCATGTCTCCTTTTATTAAGATGCCATCCAACTGATAACAAGTCCTGCTGTGTTTTACCAACATAAAAAATTAGACTGGAGACCGAGGAGCGGCAGGTGGCTTTTGGCACCAAGAAATAATCACACTTGATGTGGAAAGTAAAGTAAAAGGAGCCATCTGTTCACTGCAGGAGGACGTGAAAAATCACATTAACATATTGTCACTAACATCATGAAATACACAGTTAATAATAAATTTAGTTATCATGGCAAGTCGCATTGGATACTTTGAAAATGCAGAATGTGAAAGATGCTCATTCTTAAACCACCCCCATCTTTTACTTTCTTTCTATTTTTCCTTTTTTGTTTGTTTGTTTTTTTGTTAGAGAGAGGGAGAGGACCAGTTTTAAACCTTCCCTTGGTGTGTGTGTGTGTGTGTGTGTGTGTGTGTGTGTGTGTGTGTGTGTGTGTGTGTGTAGTGAGGACAGTGAGGGAAAGTGTTTCATTTTCAAGCCTGGCTGTGGTTCATTGTTGCTAAGTGAGCAAAAAAACCTCTTCTGCAGGTAGAAGGGGTCACTTCTTTGATTCTTATCATCCAGCATGTAACTCTGCAACTTCTCACCTGGATGGAGAGGAAGAGATGCAGGAAAACAAAAGGTTGCTTTGGTGACTTTTTTTTGCATGAGACCTAGAGCGCACAAACCCTCTGTGAAAGGAATGGGGAACAGACCATGGCAGGGGTGAGAATCTGTGGCCTTTTCTTGTGGGCATCAAATTTTCAGACAGAATACTCTTCTAGTGGATTTTAGTGAAGTGCCTGTACATACTTTGAAGAACAAATATGTTAAAGTAATGTGAGAAAGTTTCCTTGCCCTTTTTGTATGTGCATGTTTTGTTTGCAGTGTCAACAAAATACATAAAGATGCCACAGAGCCTGGAGGTTAAACTGAACTTAGAAAAAAATTGGGTTTATTGTCACTGTCATGAGAGCCTCTTTAAACACCTTTGCTGTGAGAGTTTGCTGCCAAGTTTCTCATAGTCATTGCATATAACTGCTGTAAATTGTGACTCGAACCCACATTATTACTATTATTAATATTAGGATCTCAGTCTCACTATTTTACAAAATTACTGTTGTCACTTAATAGAATCCTAATTAATAGCAGTTATTTTCTGATTGTGGTTGTTGGTCTGCATTCATTCATTATCCTATTTGCTTGAGAGCAGCAATATATAGATAACTTTAAAAGCATCTACATATATGCAGTCATGAAAAGAACATTAGCTTAAGAATTAGGATTTTAGTTCCAGCATTGACTTTATGATCTTTGGCAAGTCAAATGACCTCTCTAGCTTTTTTCTCTCCCAGGGGTAAAATTAAGGTAATTGCCAAAGAACCTTCCCCCTACATTTGAAAGATTTTTTTGAAAAATACCATCTAATGAAACTTGTTTTATTTCAAGCTATCAGAAGAAAAATTGTTTCAAGGAGCGATCATTTTGGTGGTTGTCTTGGGGGGAGGTTGAGACCTGCTGTCTTGGGGGTGGGGTAGAGATAGACTTCTCTTCTGCTGCACATGTGGCATCCTGTCACTGAAGGTGAATGTTACCATGTAGTCCTGACCCAGGTGCAGACTCGGCCACCTCACCCTAGTCCTCACTGTGTCTCCTTCCAGATGGGAGAGCAGAGCCTTGCACATTGCACTTCTTCAGAAATGTGTCAGAAGAACAATGCATATTGTGTTCTCTTGATCAGATGACCTGGACCCCGGATCCACTGTCTACTGATAAACAGCTTCAAACATGAATTTTCTCCAGAAGTCTTGAACCAGATGCTGGTTTACCTTTCTAGATATCCTTCCCTCTGTCCTATGCTATCTCTTTTCCATGGTAACTTCAGCTCATTTTCCCTCTTCAAGGAAGCTTTTCCTGGCTGGGCGTGGTGGCTCGTGCCTGTAATCCCAGCACTTTGGGAGACTGAGGCAGGAGAATAGCTTGAGCCCAGGAGTTCAAGACCAGCTTGGGCAATATAGTGAGACCTTGTCACTACAAAAAAAATCAAAAAATTAACCAGTGTATGGTGGCACACACCTGTAGTCCCAATTCAGGTAGGAGGATCACTTGAACCCAGGCTGTGGTAAACTGTGATCATCCCACTGCACTCCAGCCAGGACAACAGAATGAGAACTCTGACTCAGAAGAAAAAAAAAAGGAAGCCTTTCCTGAGCCCTTAACTATAGTTACATCACTTTAGTATTGTTTCCCATTGGACCTTGTACTTCCTTTCTCCAACATTCATCATATTTGAATTAATTGTTCAATGTATGTGTCTCTGCTAGAATGGAACCCCATAAAGGTAGTTCTCTGTCTGTCTTGGTCAGCTATTATTAACATGCCAGGCATATAGACCTATTTAATAGATAACATGTATTGATTGATAGTTGCCTAGCCCAACCGTCAAATAATGGTTTTAGGAAAAATAGAATGTGTATTGACATTTGCATCTGTATACAGTCATCCTGAATTTCTCATGTGAACTTTAGAGGACTGTTCAAGAGCTCATCATTCCTATTGGAGGCACACATAGGTCTAGACACTGCTATAGGATTCCTATGAAGCAATTAGAATTTTTAAAGGCTGTCCTAGCATGTACATCAAAACAGTCTATGGTTCTTCCAACGCTCTTAGATTTGTATTCATAAAAACCTGAAAACATGTTATTAAAAAGGTGAACAATGTTCTTAAAATTTTAACTGATCCTGAGACATGTCTCCTCTTAATGCTGAATATTTTGAAATATATGTTAATTTGTTTCAGAGAATCAGGCTGCACTAAAAAATAAAGTTTCTTAAAAATTTCTTGGTGACCTAGAAATGTTCTGAATCCACCAAAACAGTGAAGTCATACTTGGACAATAGACTGAAGTCCATTCATTTTACCAATTTTTATTCAGCTAGGAGGAAACATATAAGTTTAATTTTGTTAAGATGATGACAGGCAAAAAACATGTTGTATAATATCAAGCAGCATCTATGTATTAATTTCTGTGTTTATCTCACTGTAATGCCTAGAATGAAATGAATTGGCTAAGTGACTAAGTATGATTTGAAAAGATGAAATGAGTTCTTGGTGTCTCCTCAAAAGCTATTGTCAGAACTGTTATATTGATAGAATCATATACTTCATACAGAAGTATACATAACTCATGTATTTGGAATTTTAATACATATTTATTGAAAATGTTTATTAATAATAAACAGTCTCAACCCTAGAGACCTACATATTGGCCTATTATTTATAAACTGAAAATCTGGCAAAAAGCAGCAACCAGAAATGAAGTCTGTTATAATCATCTAAAGATTTAGATAAAATTAGAAGTTCATCATATTTAATGATACCAAATGATACTCTGTAGGAAGTTGCCAAATGTTTGGACTTAGGTTGAACATATTTTGCCACATTGCATAAAAATTACCTCAGACCCTTAGAGGCAGTTGTGCTAACTGACAAGCATTTTAAGAATTGACAGTCCCCCTTGCACAGTGGAGATTTCGTTCTCTGCATGCTGGGCTGCTTTGCAGTTGTTGAAAACCAAGGCAGATGGGCACTCTAGTCAGCCTGAGGGGACAGGAGGAGCATACTTCAGAGCACCAGGTGCCCTGAGATTCCTTCTTTTCATCAGATGGGCTAATAGACCCACAGAGGCTAGGCATTCAGTGATATCCTAGAGGTTCTTGCAGGTGGTCACCATTGAAGTGACTGGTAGACTTCCTGCCAACCCCTGGTTTCACAGAGCGCGTTGAAAGCGTAACTTTCATGGTGACAGCTAGGTCTGACATGAAATAGCATATTAGAGAAACTCGCATGGTTTTTGCAGGATGGAAACATTCAGAGTTTGATGCTGATGGAGAATCCTAGTGGTTTACTTCTCTTGTTATTGTCTGTTTCTACAGATCTTCAATAATTCCATCCCTCAGCGCCCTTTGCGATTCTTCTTCTGAATGTAAGCGACATGCAATGTCTTCTCATTCAGCACTATCAATTCCTTTTTAACACCTTGTATCCTTTTTTTTCTCCCTCTGATTACAGTAAGATACTTGAGTGGAGGTTTTTAATCATCTCAGTAGTTCCTTACCTATGAGAACAATAATCTATACTTTTACTTTTTATACTTTTTTATCCATTCAACAAATATCTACAGAGTAGCAACTATTTAATAGTTGGGCTAGCCTTAGGAACACAATTATGGACTAGACAGACACAGTGCTTGCCTTAGTGAGGTTTTCGTGGGTAAGCTGAACAGAAACTGAGTAGATAAAGGTAAACTGATAGCAAATTGTAATGTGTTAGAAGGAAACAAATTGGGAGACCAAGTATAACTGCAATTGGAGGGCTGGCTGTTTTTCCTCTTTTTATTGCTATTTTTCTTTCCCTCTTTTAACTTTGCTTTCTTCAGAGTCATATATTTCAAATGTCTTCCTTCAGTTGAGTGTATGTGTATGTAAAAACTATGAAAGACTCACCAATATGATGCTGATCTTTTTCTACTATATCTCATCTGGGTGTATATAAACAGATTGCCCCATGAGTAAAGAGAGGCCATGGCTTTTCAGAGGGTGTGTGTGCGTGCAGTGGTATGCCTTGTCACATACTACACATTTAGCAGATTGCATATAGAATAAATCTGATTAAATAGAATACAGAAAATACACTTTGATGACTCTGAAAAGTTTTCTCAGAGGCTTCTCCTACTGACCTTTCCTCTGTGTCTTCATCATGGTCTACCCCTGTGTGTGCCCTACTCACCTCTTACAGGAACACTGGCCAGATTAAATTAGGGCTATCCATATGACTTTGATTTCACCTTCCCTGAATTACTGCTTTCAAGACCCCGTCTCCAAATATAGTCACAGGGAGGTACTAGGGGTTAGATCTTCAACATATAAATGGGGGGTAAGCAATGTAGTTCACAACAGACACTAAAATAATAATTACTTAATCTCTGAACCTGCCAGGATCAGAATATATCCAGGAAAATAAAAACTACTTTAATTATTTGCAACAGAAACAATTTAAAGCATGGGATTGATTTCATGGATGAGAAAAGAGTTGCAAATTTGAATGAGATTGTGAAGACATCCAAATACCAAAAAGTTGGACCCCCCTTACAAGACTGAAACAGAGAGGCAAACAGAGGAAGCAGCACTACTGGAGGCAACAATGAGATTGCCTGGTGGGAGCTAGAACCACCTAGACCTGCCTGGAAGACTGGAAACCCAGAAGCCAACAGAGAAAACACTGCTGCTACCAGAGGTATTGCTCAAGACCCCCAGAGAAGGAAGGGCCCCTGGTTTCTTCCTTCCTTCTGCTCTGGTTTTTCTGCTAGCACCTCTTAATGGTTATACTTGGACAGAAGTCAGTTGTTGCAGGAGTCAAAATTATAAGTTCTTAATGGCCAGCTGGGATCAGCCCTCTTGCATGGCAGACAGAGCAGGAGAAGGGCAGGGAGTGACTTTGAGGGAAAACAAGCCCAAGACTGACACAGATACTAAAAAATAAATAAAGTGATTCAAAATGGCCCTTCAAATAAGTGAAGGCAAATTTACATATTTATGGTTAGTGACTGCTATAAAAATCTACTCACAACTGGTCAAACAAGACTTACTTTATTTTATCCTTCTAATTACTTTAAAAATATTTCTCTACTTCTTTGCCTGGAAGATCCAGTCCCCCTCCCACCCCACAATCTGTGCATTTCTAATTCTAAACCTTGTTTAAAGCCTTGCTTAAATTCTCCTTGACGTTTTCCAAATTTTTCTTTCCTCCTCTTTCTTCTTAATTCCACGATGCTCTGTCTATATTGGTCCCAAGTCATTAACAACTTTTAGCAGCTGTTTATATACACAATTATATACTTTTACAAGGTAGGTGCTGGGGTTTTCACATTTCACACAGTCTTTAATACTGCAGCTTGCACATCATTTAAGATCAATTAGTATATCCACTGAAATACTTGTACTTGAGAAAACTCTTACAATTTTGGCATTTTTCCCACATTACTCCTCCTATAATTTCTCCATCATTTTTTACCCTTCTGGATAACAAAGGTAAAAGAACACATGAAATTTTTAAATTCATTTTTAAAGGGAAGAGGTACTTAATTTTATGATTATGTAGGTGAGAATAAATCCTTAACTTGGGATTTAAGGAAATACCCTCTTGTTTCATCTATGTATTAAAACACACATGAAATTTTGAATGAATATATTAAGCTAATAGGTCTTTTCTGATTTTCTTTTTTTTCTACATGACTACTTTTGCAGATCTTAAAATAAATATATTCCTTCCACTATTATTTATTTAGTATTAACTATTGTTCAAGCATGCTCTAGGCATTTGAAATATATCAGAAAAGAAAACAGATTAGTTCTTGTATTCCAATGGAAGTAACTATGAGCAATAAAAAAAATTCAAAGTTTGAATGAAGTGATGTTTGATGTGGAGCAAAATAAAATAAGGTAGTAAGATCAGAAGTGCCACGATAGAAATAGAAAACTGGCTGACATTTTAAATGGGTGACCATGGTCAACCTTATTGTGGAGGTGGCATTTGAGCAGAAACTCAAGATGATGAAGTCTGTGGAAGAAGAACTTTCCAGAAGGAGAACAGGGTGGAAAGGCCCTAAAGCCAGAGAATGTCCAGAGAAGATGTCCTAAACTCCTTTAGGCTCACAGGGATCACAATGTTATAGTCATTCTTTTTCACAGTATCTCTAGACCAAAATGAATACCTAACAGTTCTGTTTATTAAGAATTTTGTCCTAAACAATGTTTTTACTAGTCATTTTAAAAACTAATAAAAAATATATAAAAATAAAATATTTTTATTTTATTTATAAATTTCCACAATTATTGTCAAATGGACTGTGCATACCTTTTGGAAACACAGCGACTTTCCAAACCTTGAAATTGGGTGGACACAAACATCATCATTCCTTGTTTCTTATTTATTTTTGTGAGGTATGAACTTTTTATCATAAAAACAACCTAAAACCTAGCTTCAATAAGATGCGACCTCATCAAAAGAAACAGTACAATCTAGAGTTGAAGCTGTGACCTACCTCAAGCTAGTTGTTCATTTGGTGTCTGACACACGTTGCTATTTCTGTTTTTCCTTTGACATTTTAAAGTATCCTCCAGTACCTCTGTATATTTGCTCTGTTACTCCAGGGCAAGCGAATAGCTTGGGTAAAGAGGGTCTAAAGTGTCTGAGGAACAGCATGAAGGTGGATAGTCGAGAAAGCAGTGAACAGGTGGAGAGAAGCAGACGTCAGAGAGGTGATGGGAGGTGACTAATGATGTCCCATCCTTGGGTCATGGTAAGTCCTTCAGCTTTCCCTCTAAAGGACATGGGCAGTGTCTTAGTCCATTTGGGCTGCTATAACAAAATGCCATAGATGAGGTTGCTTATAGACAACAGAAATTTACTTCCTGCAGTCCTGATGGTGGAAAAGTTCAAGATCAAGATATCAGCAGATTCGGTATCTGTGAAAGCACACTGGTTCAAAAACAGAGTCTCCTCTGTTTTCTAACATGGTGGAGGGTCTCTTTTATAACAGCACTGATCCCATTCATGTGGGCTTCACCCTCATGACCTAATCAACTCTCAGAGGCCCTATCTCCTAATACCAAAATCTTGATGGTTAGGATTTCAACATGGAAATTCTGGGGGTACACAAACATTCAGATCATAGCAGGATGCCATTGGATAGTTTGAGCCAAAAGGTGACATCATCTAATTTAAAAATTATTACTTTGGCTGCTTTCTTGAGAAAAAAAAAACCAGGGGGAAGGGATAAGGGCAAGGTTAGAAGCATAGCATTTCAGTAGGAGGCTGTTGGAGTAATCTAGATAAAGAATGGTGATGACTGAGATCAGGATGGAAATATTAAAGTGGCAGAAGTGGTAAAATTTTGATGTACCTTGAAGGTAGAGTCAGTAGGATGTGTTGATAGATTAGAAGTGAAATATAAAGAAAGAGAACTTGAGAAGAATCTGAAGTTTTGGGGCTGAGGAACTAGAAGGAGGGAGTTGCTGTCATCAAGGGAGGTGGGGTAGATTGCAGGTGGAGAAGTGTAGTGTAGAGAGACAGTTTCAATTCCAGATGCAAGTTAGACATGTATGTGGAAAAGACAACTAGCCACCTGGGTCTGCACGAGTGATGTTCAGATGGGAGGTCTGGGACAGAGGTGTAGTTTGGGTTGGTCTGGTTACATGTATGATATGTAAAGCCAAGGGGGTAGATGAGATCCTCTGGAGAATGAGTAATTACAGAGGGACAGGTCCAAGGCAGTGAACTTGAGACACATCAATTTGAATGGATTTGAGAAAAGAGAAGGAACTAGGATGAAGATTTGACGGTTAGGGAATTTAGGTTGCTTTCATGATTTTGCTATTGTGAATAGTGCTACAGTGGGCAAATGAGTACAGGTATCCTTTTTTATTTAGGAAGCTAAATGGTTACAAAGGTGGATGTAATAGACACTGGAGACACCAATAAGGGAGGAAAGGGGAAGGGAGTTAAGGTTCAGAAACTATCTATGGGGCACAATATTCACCATCTAGGGAATGGGCCACCTTAGGTCCAATCCCCACCACTACAAAATATGTCCATGTAACAAACAAGCATGTATACCCTTATGGATAAAAAAAAAAAGATTGAGGGGTGGGGGGAGGAAACCAAGAGTGTGGTACTCTGGAAGCTTGGTGAAGAGCAGGCCATCAGCTTGTCTAATGCTGTAGAGAGGTCAGTAAAGATGTATAAAATAATATGCAGTCGATCAAACACTTTGGTAAACTCAGAAATGGAATTCTTTCATTTAACAAAATAACTGGTGTTTTCATGTCACCTGTCAATCAAGGCAAAATTACTACAAGCCTTTCCTATTAAAGAATGAGAAAGTCAAAATCACAACTTATAAAGTATCAGAATTATAAATTTTGATTTTATAGTTATAAGCAGTATCTAGTGGTATCCTCCAGTGAATTTTTAAACAAAATGGTAATTTGGCAAAAAAGTTAATTAAAATAACCATACTAATCTTGATAGACAAAATTTGTTTTCAATTTTTAAAAAATTGGCAAGAGAAATACCTTTTAGGTCCAGTGCTGCTTTTTCGTAGTGACTTAATACATATCAAATGATGCTGAACATTTGCAGAACATCTGGTAAGAGCAGGTAGCAATTTCTTTTCAATATGTCTTTATTGGCAAAGCTGGAAAATAACAATTTTAATGTTCATTTAAAATTGACTTTGATAAAGCTGGAAAATAACAATTTTAATGTTCATTTAAAATTGACTTTGCAAAAAAGTAATTTTATTCCTATTTGCTCTACATGTTTGAGTTGATTTCCTCACTTCAAAATAAAATTTTCTTAAACAAGATTGATAGAAAAATCTGTTAAATAATATTCTAGAACAAAACCTTGAATATCTCACTTTTTAACTGACACCTCTCATTATCAACAGCATGCTTATTCTGTAGTCCCAAAATGCTACAAGTTGGGTCCATAAAGATTGTCATCATTGTGATTTCTGTATGTTCTCACCATCTCTTCTCTCTTTTTCCTTCCCAGCCTGAATCTCATGATGTGTCATCTAAATTATACCTTCACTGGCTGTATCAGTTGGGTACAGTCAAGAAAACAGAAGCCATGCTAGGTATTAAAAACACATGGCTTTTAATATAAGGCATCAATGGCATGAGATGGGTAAGCCAAAAAGAAAACCAGAGATTAGCAAAAATAAGAAGTGTCCACCACACCCAGGGCTGGAGGGAAAGCATGAAGGACTGTATTTCTGTAGTCCAGAAGTCAGAGCCTACTGAGCAGAGCTAGAACTATGGTGAGACCTGCTTGGCAGAGCTGTATTATCAAAGGAGGGAATGTATAGAGAAAGTTGGAGGAGATACACCTGCTTCTTGAAAGACCACTCAGAGCAGAGGAAGAAGGAAAATAGCCTTTGTGTGTCTATAACTGAGTCCAGAGAGAAAAGAAAAAAAAAATTTCCGGTTATTTTTAACAGAGATAACATAGGCAATTGACCACAAAGGTGTTGGAGTACTGAAGTATTCAAGGGGACCTTGAGGTAGTACAGAGATGGTAACTGCAGAAAGCAGCCACTAACCTTACAGCTGGGAGAGGAAAGGAAGAGGTTAGGCGTGTTGGTATCTAGACCCTTGAGGGGCCATGTGGAGCTGGGACTCAGTACTCTAAACAGATGCAGTTCTTGGCTGACAGTGTAACCTCGGGAGCCTACAAGTGAGTTCCTGTGGGCTGAAACTCAAGTCTCTGAAGAGGGGGTGCCAACCAGCTGGTGCTGGATTCTTTATGGAGATGTGATGAGGCTGACTCTAGACACATGAAAAAAATGGAAATTTAGAATCAATAGTTACCTGAAGTGGCTGCTGCTTTTGGAATGAAAAACATTACCTTGCTGCGGTAATGTCTGCACTACCAGAAAGCAAGAGGGAAGGCAGTCAGCTTCTCTCCAATTTCTTACCTTCCCGGCTTCTCCCAGCACTCTTTATGTACAAAATCTATTGGGTCCCTTGGTGGAAAGAAATATAGTTGATAGCATCACACCTTCCACGTAATATGGCAGAATCTAAAAGCATGGATGTGGGCTGAGAAATAATAGTTTAATTACTTCCTCATTTTGCTTACACCCACCTCATCATCTTCCACCAGAGCCCACAATTGGCTAAACAAACTTAGAGCCAGTGGGCTAGAAAATGCAATTCCTCACGGAGCAAAGGAAGGACAGAAAGTGATCCAAGAACAATAGACAATTGCCTGCATGGTCTTCTACTTCATAGACAAGCAAAGCCAAACCCTAAATCAGACATACAGCCCACCTTTTGTGTTCTATACCCAGGGGAAAGCAAACTATTAAAATCAAGCCCACCACTTCTTTTTTACAGCTTGCAAAACTAAGAATGTTTTTTCCTTTTTTTTTTTTTTTTTTTGAGTCAGGGTTTCACTCTGTTTCCCAGGCAGCCATGATCACGGATCACTGCAGCCTCCAATTCCTGTGCTCAAGCGATCCTCCTGCCTCAGTCTCTGAGTAGCTGGGACTACAGGCACGTGCCACCATGCCTGGATTTTTAAAAAAATTTTATTAGCGACAGAGTCTCGCTGTGTTGCCCAAACTGGTCTTGAATTCCTGGGTTCATGTAATCTTCTTGCTTCAGCCTCCCAAAGTATGGGATTACAGGTATCAGCCACGGTGCCCAGCCTGTTTTTACATTTTTGAATAGTTGAACAATTCAAAAGAAAGCATTTTATGGCACATGAAAGTTATATGAGATTCCATTTTCAGTATCCATAAATAAAGTTTTACTGGAACACATCCATGCTTATTAATTATATGCCTATGGCTACTTTGGCACTACCAAGAGAGAATAGACTAGTTGCAACAGAAACTGATGGTCCACACAGCTGCCAATGCTGACTTGCTGGCTCATTGCAGAGGAGGTTTGCCCACTCATTCTTTATGAAGTAGGTAGACCTTGAACTTGGTCAATTTCTGCCCTCCCTCTCCTTCTACATCTGCTACAGATCTTCATCAGTTTCCTTAAGTCTTTTCTCAACACCCACCACTTTACTCTAAGCCATGGACCAAGTTCCATTACTTCATTGACAAAATCAGGATGCAAAGAAAATTGTTCTCCCTTACTTTTGGCTCCAGAGCTACAAAGAGTAATCCTTCTAGACTCTGCCTTTCCTCTGTCATCTCAGAGACTGATGTTTCTCTCCTCCATGTTAAGCGCAGCTATGCTCGGGCCTCCATCCTGTGTCACCCGTGCTCAGGGCTCTATCCTGCCTCACCTGCACCCTCGCCATGATCCCCTCTCCTCTCCTCACTACCATTTTTCTCCTAGAGACATCATAGAGCAGTGATCAGGAACAGAAACATTGGCTGACTAGGCTCAGACCTGAGCTCACTGCTGACTACCTCTAGTCATTTGCAGTTTCTCTTCATCTCTGTTAACCTCAGCATCCTCCTAAAATAACTGTGCACAACATGTGAGCATTAGATAAAACGGTGCATGTGAACATTTAGTGCATTTTAACTATTTTCAAAATATGTCTAAATTTTTACTACCACCACCACCCAACCTCAAAAAATGTTCAAGCCTCCTTCAACCTTTAAGGAAAACAAAACAAAAAACAAAAACAAACTCAATCCTGTGCCAGTTTTTTTTAATTAGTGGGAGTGCAAGGGTGTTGACCAGCCTGACCCTCTTCCCAGTCTCCCCCATGTGGGAAAAAGAGTTGAGGCCCAGACGGCCACCCACTCCTGTCAGGGGCTCAGGCTGCCCTCTAATGCCTATGTCTTGGCCTCCTTTGCTGTTCAAGACCCCTCCCAGCTGTGCCACACTGTTGTTACCATTCTCTTTAACCTTCTTTTTTCATTCAAACTCTCCCTTTTTACCCAAGGGGACTATTCTCATTGTCTCAGGGTCTCTCTTCTTTCATTCACTCTTAAATGCTTTGAAATTTGGTTGCCCCGTTCAACTAGTCTTCTGAAAACCCTCTTGCAGAGGTCATCAATAATAGGCCAATTCCTGTGCTCAGGGCTCCATCTACTCCTATTTCCCAGGCTTGTATTATCTAATCTCTCTGTGGCATTCAATATTGTCAATCACACATGAGTACTCGAAACATTTAGTCTGGCTTCCAGAACACCACAGTTTCCCGATTTCTCAGCTGTAGTTTTTTATTTTTCTCCTTCTCTCCTGGACATTTCATCCTCTGTCCCCAACGAAGATCCTTTCCACACTCCTCATGTTGTATCATGCATTTCCTGAGAAGTTTTCTCAAGACCCAAGACTTCAAATTAATATCTGCATGCTTATAAAACCATAGCTACAACCCAGATCTCTCCTAAGCCCCAACCGCCCACCCGCCATTTGCATTAGTATGGCCTACTTTTAGACTCAGTATATCCCCACAGCTAATCATTCCCTTATAAACCTGCTTCTTTATTTTCTGATGAAACCATCTGCATAGAATCAATCAACCAGAAAGCTTTGAGTCCTTCTTTATGCTTCTCTTTTTTGTAGGCTCCACATTCACTTCATCTCAGAGTCACAGCAGTTTTCACTCTTAAATGTCTTCTACTATTTTCTAGCTCAAGGGCTTTCACACAGAAGCTCTCCTCTGCCGTCGTCTGACCATTGCCATCTCCAGGCCTTTAGCTGCAGGCCTCTCTACCCATGGGCTTGTCTCTCTCAAACCCAAGTTCTGCATGTTCGCCAGCTCTGGTGTATCTTACTATGCTGCTCTAGAATTCTATCTAAACCTCAAAGGCTCCTTACCAACCATGTGCCACACTCTGAACTTCTTCACATGCCATATGACATCCCCTACATTGGGGGAACTGTCTTCCCCTCTAGCCTCATTTCCTGCTGCTCTAAAATCATATTTTATATCTCTGCATCACTGTGCTCTGTGTTTGCAAATAGGACTTGACAAGTCCTTTCTTCTGTCTGGGATCTGCTTCTGGCCCCTTCTCAGCCTATGACATCCTTCCCCCATCTCTCCTCCTCCAGCCCTCTATCCAACCAAGGGCTCCAGCAGCTGGTGTGAACCACCATATTAGTGTGGCCCCAGCAGGTCTTCCAATCTGTATCATACTCTCCTCTTCACATTTTCTTTCTGTCTTGACCATTGAACTTCCCACTGCATTGTAATTATATGGCATGGTGTCCAAGAAACAGTCAGCATTTTATTTATTTAGGAAAGAATTATCCAAAATGTATTCAACACTTAGTCAAGTATTACCTACAAGACAAAGTACTAAGTTCTTGTGTTTACAAGGAGAAGTGTGATGGAAATCTGCCTTTCAAGGGTATGGGGTCAAGAAAGTGCAAAGCAGCAGAGAGGTGACTGGTCTTGAGCTAGTATAAGGTAGAAATTGAAATGGGGTAAGAAATGGTCTGTAAGCTAGTGTAAGCGAGAGAAAGGCAGAATAGCAGTGATACAGGATTGAAGGAGTTTGTATGAGATTAAAAATTATTTCCATACTGAACATTTTGGCAGATATTCACAGCACTAGCCTAAATATTTTGACACTGTATCAATTTTCACTGAGTTATAATTTGTAATCATATTACAAGAAAAACTTCAGGGCAAATCCAGCTCATGTTTCACCATCCCACACCCAGATTTGACCCGTTGTGTCTCTGACCAAATTTTTTTCCTTTACAAGTTTCTTCCTACTCCACAACCCCTTGCCCAGCATTTGTTTACAAATATTTTTTTTAAAAAAAATTATTTCTTCATTTTTACGTTTTCCTCCAAGAATATGAAACACTAAGAATAAAAAAGACATATAAATGTCATTTTCAACAATGAGGTAGTGAACTGACAGATTGGAAAAGATCGGCCAGGCTCAGTGGCTTAGCCTGTAATCTTAGCGCTTTGGGAGGCCGAGGTGAGCGGATTGCCTGAGCCCGCGAGTTCGAGACCTGTCGGGGCAACTTGGCAAGACCTCATCTCTAAAATAAATCAAAAAATTAGCTGGGCTTGGTAGCGCGTGCCTGTAGTTCCAGCTACTCGGAAGGCTGAGGCGGAAGGATTGCTGGAGCCCAGCAGGCAAGGCTGCGGTGGCCGGGAGCGGCCACTGCACTTCAGTCTGAGTGACAGAGTGAGACTCCAACTCAAAAAACAAACAAACAAACAAACAAACAAACAGATTGGGAAAGATAAGGATGACGAGTAGTAGAAAAGGTGCCCAGATGAATAAGAACTTAGCAATTATTATATGGCTCTGTGAAATGTAATATAGGCAAAATTATCTCCATCTGATGGAAGAGACAATTGAGACCCAGAGGTGTAAAATAATTTATCTAATTTTGCATGTCTAGTGTCCTTAGAGCTGAAGCTAGACTCAAAACTTCACAAAACAGAAAAAGAAAATAGGAAGAGAAAAAAAAGTATATCAAAAGATTCATCGCTGTTTCTATTTTTGGGAAATCCCTCTTATGCAGAGCGTTGAGGAGGTTTACAATGGTGTTTAAAATAATTAACTTTATGCTTGATATGTGTGTGTGCTTACAAAATCAGAAAATGAAAACATAAAGATGGTCCTAATTTACTTATATCTTGGCAATATTTCTGAGCCTGACACTCAACCACTCTTTGTCTACACATGTGCAATTCCTCTCACTCTCCACCCCAACCTCTACCCGGCTGCCTCTCCCATTTGCACACATCCTAAATAAAGGCTTTTCACCCTGGGCAGTTTGAACCACTCCCTATTTAGGGAACACACAGTAGTTTCCTGTCTCCATGTTTTGTTCCCATCATTCCTTTGACCTGAAATTGTCTTATGCATAGTCCACATTTCGAACTCTTAATATGTTCTCCACTTTTGAAATCTAAATTCTATAGAAGTACTATAGAATAATGTTGCTGCTATCTAACTGAAAATGTTTCCTTTTCCCTTTATGAATGACTATTATAACAGCTGCTAACATCTGAATACTGCTTTACAGTTTAGATAATGCTTTCAAAAACATTATCCTATGTTAGGCCCACAGACCATCTTGGGAAGGGGCATTTAGGCTACTTGTGTTGATGACCCTGAGGGTCAAACTGATTGGCCTGTTGGCCACACGGACCCTCCCTGGATGTGGATGGGGTGCACAGGCCCCATGCCCTAGGGCTCCCGTCTGTCCCTTCTCTGGCAGTGTTTCTCACTGGTGATAAGAAATGCACTGGGCCAAGGGGACCCCTGTCCCCTCCTCTTCTGTCCCAGGGACTCTGGGATTCCTTGTCTGTATAGAGTTGACCCACAGTCAAAGACTGCTGGGGCCTCCTACTTTGGCTCTGTCCTCTTTAGGGCAGACAGGACAGATGTTATGTGCACCTACTGTGGCCAAAGGACAGCTGTTTCCAAGAAATGTGGACTGAACTTAGACATAAACCAAGAACCTACTCCTGTGACTTGGAGCACTCACATTTTAGATGAGAGCTGGGATTGAGAAGAGAAGGGCTGTGGGCTGTAGTCCTGAGGTCAGTGTCCCCGTCTTGTCTCCATGCTCTAGAGGGATCAAAGGCACATGAGAATTCTACATTTCAACCCAGATTTCCAGGTTGTTTGTGTATTTGTCATGGTGGAAAGGGGTTGGTCATATTTTATTTAACAATTTGTTAATTTGATTTATAATTTTAAATATTTAGAATATGATATGAGCCAAGATATTTGTTTAATTGAAGACTTGTTTTCCCATCTGTTGACTGGCCATCATGGTTGGGACATAAAGGTCTGACCATTTCAGCTCATGGCGAGACAATCTTATGTCCTGTATATACTCTCGTTCTCTGTGGAGTTGCCCAAGGTTTTGTCAGTTCTATACTGAAGTTGAACTTCCCCCTCTACCTAGCCCTAGTTCCTTCTCCTTCTTTTCAGCTATGTTGAGTCCTGGTAAATATCTTATACACCAAACACTATCTCAGCATCTATTTCCAGAGAATCTGTGTAGTAGACAAATGATACTAATAATAGCCAACAGAAGTTCTGTCATTCGCCTCACTTGGATGGTCATTTTTAAATAATGCTTTCCTTGAAGTACCTTGAAAAGAAAGAAATATAAGCTACATTCACATGGAGAGATACACAGCTGGGAAAATCTAGCCCACTGTCATTTCTGGGATACTTACTTGCGTGATTCTGTAAATACAGTCAATGCATGGAGAGACACAATGTAAACTGTGACTTTGAAATGCTTGCTTTTGGCACAACTTCATCACAGGCATTTTACAATTTACAAAGCAGTATGGAGTAATGTTGACAACTTCTGTGTTTACAAATTCACTGGTTCCTCCTTACTCAAGGCAGAATTTTTTAGCTTTGGCACCTTTTCAGATGTTTGTCATTTCTTCCCAGTGTTTTTGCATCTGATATTATTCTTTACTATTAGAATAACCCATTATTTTATTTCAAGTTGAATGGGCCTCAGCAAAGTTATGTGACTTCTGAGCAAAAATATTTATTGCCCAAATGGATCTGATATTGCGTCCTTAGCAAAATGCCTGGCTTACTGCATTTAATGCATCAAAAGAAAGATTTTATTTTTAACAATGATTTAAGAGCATGGAAGCATGAACTGTGATATAAAATAATAATCTTCATCTTTTTCAATGTTAAGTGCTGAAAACAGCTTTTGAAAACAGTTACTTGGTCATCTTTAAGAACGTTAGACATACTAAAAAAGATCTAAAGCTGTTAGCACTGCAGTGTTCAGGAGTATCTTCTTTGGCAATTATTTTTATCCCTGAGATAAATATTGCTAAGATGGTTAAGATATTGTTATAAGCTGAGAGAAGCATTAGGTGTGTTAGATAAAAATAAGGATTAAAATATTAGACAGCTAACATTTGCTGTGGGCTTACTCAGTGTCAGACAGTATTCTAAGGGCTTCTATAGATTAGCTCATTTAATCTTCCAAACAATTTTATGAGGGTTTTGTTATTCCCATTTCAAAGATTTGAAAACTGGCACACAAAAAGATCAAGTGGTTTTCCCTAGAATATACAGTCAATGAGTGGTAAATCTTGGAGTTTAACTCAGGATTTTGTGCTACCTAAACATTAATAATGGACTATTTATTGTGCTATCATTGTGGGCTACTCTCCTCAAAGGCTTATGTCTCCTGGTGAAGAAGCAGAAGGCAATAGCAATGTGCATTGTACAGCAGTCACGACTGGTTTCTAAATCAACAGAGAGAGAGACTACATTTGTGCATTGGATGGTTTAATATTGCTGTTTTACCTAAATTTATATACAGACTCCTGCAGGCTATTATGAAGGATTAGAAAAGCTAGTTCTAAGATTTATATGAAGATGCAAAGTATGTAGAATAGTCAGAGTTTTTTAAAGTAGCAAAGAAGACTAACATTACCTGATTTCAAGACTTTTTATACAGTTAGAAGAAAAAATACAGTTTGGTTTTAGAATACAGACAGAAAAATAAATGGAGCAGAATAGAGGGCCTCAAAATAGATGTACATGCATAGAATCAATCAATTTTGGGGAAAATGCAATAAAATCCAATCAGGAAAGAAAGATCTTTTTTTAACGAATGTAGCTGGAACAATTGATGTCTGTAAAGAAATTCCCTATGTTACTCTTTATATACACACATAAAAAAACCCAAAATGGATCATAGACTTAAATGGAAAATACATTTAAGTCTAGAATCATAAAACTTCTAGAAGAAAACACAAGGTGATATATTCTTAACCTTAGGCTAGGCAAACATTTCTTGGAGAAGACTAAAAGAGCACAAACCATGAAATAAAAATATTGTTAATTTGGACTTCACAATTAGGACTTTCCAGTTATAAGAATATATCAGTAAGAAAATGAATATGAAATGCCTTATACTTAGAATATATAACGAACTTCTCCAAGGTGATGATAAAATTTGAATAACCCAATTAAAGACCAGAAAAAGACTTGCTTAAAACATGCTTTGCAAAGAAGATATTCAAGTATCCAACTAGTGCATGAAAAAGTGTTTAACATTAAAAAAACCTAATGTCACAATGATTTACTACTTCATAGCCACTAGAATACCAGCATTAGATCTTAAGAATGTGGGTTAGCATTTATGCATTGATGGTAAGATAGGACAAAACATCTATCCTATGCATCACAATTCCACTCTTAGGTATTTTACTGAAGAGACATAAAAACATGTATCTACAAAAGCGTTTTACAAGAATATTCTTAAAGTCCAAACTCATTTTTTGTGTGTGTGTGAACCACGATGTTGTTTCTTTATTTTTAATTGGCAAATCAAATTGTTTATATTTATGATGTAGCATATAATGTTTTGATATATCTATACATTATGAAATTGCTAAATAAAATTAATTGCCAAATACATTACCTCCCATACTTATCATCTATTTGTGGTGAGAACTTTAAATCTACTCTGTTAGTAATTTTCAAGTACATAATATATTGTTAACTATAATCACCATGATATATAATAGATCTCTTGAACTTTTTCCTCCTGTCTAACTGAAATTTTGTATCCTTTGACCAATATTTTTCCAATTGCCTCACCCCCTGCCTCTGGTAACCTCCATTTTATTCTTTGCTTCTGTATGTTCAATTATTTTGGTACAGTATTAAGCTTTTTTGTGCCTGGCTCATTTCACTTGATACATAATATCTTCTAGTTTCATCTATATTGTTGCAGATGATAAGCTTTCCTTTTTTTTAAGGATAAGTAGTATTCCATTGTGTATATATACCACATTTTAAAAATCCATTCATTCATCGGTGGACACTTAGGTTGATTCTATATCTTGGCTATTGTGCATAATGTTGCAATAAGCACGGGAGTGCAAATATATCTTCCACATATTGATTTCATATCCTTTGTATATATATCCAGCAATGGGATTGCTGGATCATATGGTAGTTCATTTGAATTTTTTGAGAAACATCCATACTGCTTTTTATGGTGATTGTACTAGTTTACATTTCCATCAATGGTATTCAAGGGTTCCCTTTCCTCATTGTTTTTACCTACATCTTTTGTCTTTTTAAATAATGGTCAGTTTAACAAATGTTAGGTGATACTTCCTTGTGGTTTTAATTTATATTTCCCTGATGATTAATGATGTTGAGCATTTTACCATATACCCTTGGGTATTTGCATATCTCCCATTGAGAAATGTCTATTTAGGCTTTTTACCCATTTTAAACTCAGGTTATTTGTTTTCTTACTATTGAGTTGTTCTAGTTCTTAACACATTTTGAATATTAAACGCTTCTTAGATATATGACTGGTAAATATTTTTCTTCCATTCCATATGTTGTCTCATCATTATTGATTGCTTTCTTTGCTGTGCAGAAACTTTTGAGTGTGATGCAATCTTATTTGTTTATTTTTATCTTTGTTGCCTGTGCTTTTGGGGTCATATTCAAAAAGACATTGCCTAGACCGATGCAAAAGTTTTCCCTTTTATGGTGTGAAGTAAGGGTCTAATTTCATTCCTTTGCAAGTGACTATTCAGTTTTGTCAGCGCCATTTATGGAAGAGAGTGTTTCATTATGTATTCTTGGCATCTCTGTTGAAGATAATTGATGGAAATACATAGATTTGCTTTTGAGCTCTCAATGCTGTTCCATTGATTTATATGTCTATTTTTATGCCAGTACCATGCTTTCTTAATTACTGTATCTTTGTTGTAGATTTTTAAATCGGGAAGTGTGATGACTACAGCTTTTTTTTCCCCCTCAAGATTGCTTTAGCTATTTGGAGCCTTCTGTGGTCCCATAAGAATTATTTATTTTTCTATTTCTATCAAAAATGGCATTGAGGTGGAATTGAATTTTTAAGATTTCTTGGGTAGTACGAACATTTAGTTTTGTAAAATAGACATTTAATTTTGAATCTATAATTTTTTTTTATTTGTGTCTTCAATTTCTTTCATTAATGTTTTATAGTTTTTAGTATACATATTTTTTACTTCCTTGGTTAAATTTATTCCTAAGTATTTTATTTATTTGTAGCTATTGTAAATGGGATTGTTTGTTATTAGTTATAGCAGGGGTCCTCAAACTACGGCCTGTGGGCCACATGCGGCCTGCCGAGGACATTTATCCGGCCCACCGGGTGTTTTTGCCGCCGCTACCTGTCCTGCCTAGCAGCCGACTGGTCCGGGCCGCAGTGTGCATGTGTGGAATGTGCGTCGCACTCTGCGACTCCCCTCCTTCTCTCTGTCTCTCGACTCCTCCTCTCAGTTTTACGACTAGCAGTGACAAATATGGAACCGGACATTGACCTTCTCATTAGCGAAAAGCAGGCCCATAGTTCCCATTGAAATACTGGTAAGTTTGTTGATTTAACTTTACCTGTTCTTCATTTTAAATATTGTATTTGTTCCCGTTTTGCTTTTTCACTTCAAAATAAGATATGTGCAGTGTGCATAGGAATTTGTTCATAGTTTTTTTTTTAAAACTATAGTCCGCTCCTCCAACGGTCTGAGGGACAGTGAACTAGCCCCCTGTTTTAAAAGTTTGAGGACCCCTGCTCTAAAGGAAAATCTATGTCCTCGCCTTTCCCAGTCTCTAGAGGCTATCTGTACTCCTTGGCTTGTGATCTCTTCTTAGAGCTTCAGAGCCATTTAGTTGTTTTTACATATAATCACTCCATCTTTCCATCTTTGCCTTTATCACCACATCTCCTTCTCAGACTCTAATCGTGCTTCTGCCTCCCTCTTCCACTTTTTAAAGTTTGTATTTATTTGTTATAGAGTTGTGGGGTACAAGTGAGGCTTTACTATGTAAGTAGGCTGTACACAGGTGAAGTTTACGCTTCTAGGTGGCCCTCATTCCCCTGCCCCAGTAATGGACTGGGTACCTTTTGTGTTGTCACTTGCCCTCTACCCTCTCTACCCTAGTAGTTTCCAGCAACTTCCAATCCCACTCTTATGCTATTGTGAATAGTGACAGGGGCCCACTTAAGAGTGAGAACATGTGGTATTCAGTTCTTTGATACTGTGATAGTTCACTTAGTATGATTGTCTCCAACTGCCTCCAAGTTGCTGCCAAGGCCATGATTTTGTCGTGCCTTGTGGCTCATAATACTCCATCATGTGCATGTTTTTTATAGGGAAGAAACACTACTGGACATACAATGCTGCATCTTCTCTATTTTTGACAAAACATATAACATATATGTACCATCTTAACCATTTTGAAGTGTAGAGTCCAGTGTTATTAGCCAAATGCACACTGTTGTTCAACACACGTTCAGAATTTTTTCATCTTGAAAAACTGAAACTCATACCCACTGAACTCTCCTTTCCCCCTGCCCTCCCTTTCACCCCCAGCAACCACCATTCTACTTTCAGTTTCTAGGAGTTTGACAACTTTAGATACTTCATATAAGTGGAATGACAATATTCATATAAGTGGAAATGC
>NW_007069012.1:10733-147586 GCF_000164805.1 Carlito syrichta | reverse complement strand
GCTCCGGCGATCCTTCCGCCTCAGCCTTCCGAGTAGCTGGAATTACAGACATGCGCTACCGCCTGGCTGATTTTTTAATTTATTATAGAGATGAGGTTTCGCTGCCCAGGAGGGTCTCGAACCCCCGGGCTCAGGCAATCCACTCACCTCAGCCTCCCAAAGGCGCGGGATTACAGGCTGAGCCACCGAGCCTGGCTCTATTGATTGTTTTCTGTTGATTTTGTATTGTGCAACTTTGCTAAATTATTTTATTAGTTATAATAGATTTTTGGTAGAGTCTTAGGTTTTGTTCATATGAGATTAAGTCACTGCAACCAGAGACAATTTAATGTTTTCCTTCCTGATTTGGCTGCTTTTATTTATGTATGTATGTATTTATTTATTTTTTGAAGAATTACTCTGGCTATGTCTACTGGTATTATATGGAATAAAGGTGGCACAAGTGGGCATTCTTGTCTTATTTCTGTAGCTTTCCACTATCGAGTTTAATGTTTACTGTAAGCTTGTCATATATGGCCTTTATTGTATTGAGGTTCATTTCTTCTATTACTAATTTGTTTATGGTTTTCTCATAAAAAGGTGTTGAATTTTGTCAAATGTCTTTCCTGCATCTATTGAGATGATGATATGTTTTTATGATGTTAATGTGATATGTCACATTTATTGATCTGTGTATGTTGAACCATTCTTACATGGCTCAGGTAAATTCCACTTGATTATGGTGAATGATCCTTTTAAAGCATTGCATTTGATTTGCTAGTTTTTTTTACTGAGAATTTTGGCATTTATTTTCATCAGAGATTTTAGCCTACATTTTTATTTTCTTGTAGTGGGTTTTTTTTTCTGGCTTTGGTATTAAGGTAATACTGTTTTCATAAAATTAGTTTGCAAGTGGTATCTCCTCTTTAATTTTTTGGAAAAGTTTGAGAAAGATTGGTGTTAATTCTTCTTTAAATGTTTAGTAGAAGTCACCAGTAAAACTATCCGGTCTGGGACTTTTCTTTGTTGGAAGCCTTTTGATTACTGATTCAGTCTCCTTATTCAGTATTGTTCTGTTCACATTTTCTATTTTTTTATGATTCAATCTTGGTAGGTTATATGTTTCTAGGACTGCATCCATTTTTTCTAGGTTATCCAATTTATTAGTGTATAATTGTTTATAATAATCTCTTATGATCCTTTTTATTTCTTTTTTTCTTTTATAGATGGAATCTCCCTATGTTACCCAAACTGATCTTAAACTTCTGAGTTCAAGTGGTCCTCCTGCCTTGGTTTCCAGGTGAGAGTCACCATGCCCAGTCTTCTCTTTCATTTCTGATTTTATTTATTTGAGTCTTATCTTTTGTCTTCTTAGTCAGGCTAAATGGTTCTCAATTTTTTTTCTAATCTTTAAAAACAAAACTCTTGGTTTTATTATCCTTTTAATTGTTTTTCTAGTCTCTATTTCATTTATTTCTGTCCTGGTTGTTAATTATTTTCTTCCTTGTGCTGACTTGCGGCTTAGTTTGGTCTTCTTTTCCTAATCCCATGAGGTATGAGGTTAGGTTGTCTATTTGTGATCTTTCTTCTTTCTTGATGTAGGTGTTTATCACTGCAATATTCCTTCTTAGAACTGCTTCTGCACATCCCATAAGCACTGTGGTATTTTGTGTTTCTGTTTTCATTTTTTAAAAATATTTTCTTATTAGTCTTTTGATTTCTTTGTTGACTCATTGGTTGTTCAGGTGCATGTTGTTTAATTTTTCCTAATTTGTAAATTTTCTAACTTTCTTTATGTTACTGATTTATAGTTTTGTATCATTGCAGTGTAAAAAGATACTTGATAATGATTTCAATCTTCTTGAATCTATGAAGACTTCTTTTATGGATTAACGTATGATCTGTTCTGGAGAATGTTCCATTTTCACTTGAAAAGAATGTGTGTTCTTTTGCTGTTGGATGAAATGGTCTGCATAGGTCTGTTGGGTTCATTTGGCCTATTGTGCTGTTCAAAGTTACTATTTCTTTATTGATATTTTGTCCTGATAATCTATTTATTATTAAAAATGGAACTCAGTTTGTTGTCTTTGAAGAGTGCTGTTTGCTATATTATATGTAGAAAATATTGGAAGGAGAGAGGGTGGTTATTGTCACTCACTTTATAGATTTAGCCACAATGTTACTACAAATGCTTCTCACAAACTATAGTACCGGATGAAATCATGGCATTAGCTGGAAGGACAGGGTAGAAGTGTTAGTCATCCTACTTTATTTTATGCACCTATTGGTGACAATATTTATTTTTAAAAACACAACATTTAAGAAAAAATTGCTAACCTGACTGAATGCCTAGATAATAGGTATAATCTGGGTCTATCCCAGGAAAATTGAGACATATGGTCACCTAAAGAATAAGCCATTATCTTATTCAAACAAAATTTCAATTATGGAGAAGAATAAATAAAAGCATAAGGAATTTATAATTGGAATAATGATGCTAGAATATTCAAAAAACAGAAAGAGGTGAAATACACTTAGTATTATTGCTTTTTGGGGAGAAATATGCTACTAAATTATCATCTGCTCTCTAAACAAAGTGAAAGTTTTAATTTATGTGAAAGTCACAGTTGAAAATAGTTTGTCTTATTAAAACAACAGTATCTGTTAAAAGTGCAGCCAAGTCTATTTCATCTGTGATTAAAGGCAAATTTTTGAAGTTTCTATAAATCAGAGCAAAAAAGAAATGACAGGAGACATTTCTATTTATGAATGTATAGTTTATTTCTGAAAGCATTTAATTTTTAAAATTAATAATAATTAAAAAGGAGCTGTTGTAAGACATACGTTTTTAATAAGATCAGTGTCTCTTCAGTGTATTTGATAATACGTAATGAAAATCAAGTAATAGCTGATACATAAACATATCAATTAAATTGATATTTGGAGTTTTTGTTATTTTTTTTTTACACTTCTCAGTCCAACTGATACAGAGTTATAAAATCCACTTTGACCAAATATAGCTACATCAATTCATTTATCTTAGTATTATTGTATTTTGGGGAGAAATATGCTACTAAAGTGAGAGATCTGGCCTATAATGGCACCACCAAATCAGTGGAAAATTTAATTTAATAAAATTAAAGAAAAAATTAGGGAGAAAAGTGATTAAATATTACATGTACTTGGTTATTCACATCTTTTGGATTTTTTAATGATGAAGATTTGTAAGGAAGTGAAAGAAGTACTAAATGTTGTTACTATCACTGTAAGTACTTAGTCATGTATTCCTAAAACTAATTTGGTCACTTAACAAAATAAGTAAGTGGAGCAAAACACTAAATGCAAGAACCTTCACTTGTCCAAAATATGTTGTACCCATTGTGCTTTCTAGGTAGAGGTGTGAGGCTTCCGAGAGGTTATCAAAGCATGAACAGTGGTGCTGAAAACTCCTCAAACATTCAAGCTGCCAGGAGATCAAGTAGTATGTAGATACTGATTTCCAAATTTAAGTTTACCTGAGTTTAAAGTTTCTTTATATTAAAGAAAGTATTACAGAAAGGCTTTGCAAAAATATTTAAAGTAAAAATTGCTTTTCTTTTGTAAGCAGAAGTTTCTTGTTTGGTATTTGAAGGAAAAGATAACAATTCAAAGCTATTTTTCTTTTTGAAAAGAAAAAAAATGCCTTAAAATAGATAACAGACCAAGGAGTAATTTTAAGCCTATTTTATTAGAATAACAAATTTGTTGTTATATTTTAAATTAGTTTTACTAATTTAAATTATAGAAAATGATTAGAACAAAATAATTTGGTTTGAAGCTACCATTTAATGGGGAGGGGGAATTCTGTAAATAACTTTTAGGTAAGTGTATGTAAGAATTTTACACACTTAATATGACCATGATCCCATAAACTTAATTTTATAATACCTATGTCCTAAATTCATCAAAGCCTCTTAAGCATCTTAGTCCCTTGTCAATACAAGTTTTTCAAAGTCATGCTCCATTTACTTTATTATATAGTGGTTAGTTGTGGCCAATTCCTCACTTCACCAGTCCTGGCTCTGATTCATTGTGTATAATAATATGTATAAGAGACATAGTAAAATTAAGTTTTTTTTCCTCCCTACCCTTAGGCTTTTAAAAAATACTGACATCTTTTATTTTTGTTTGAATCTGAAACTGACAGTATTTTTGTTTATTTTCAGAAACTTACTGTTTTTTTAAAAAAATTGTATTTTAGATATTTTTGTCCTTTAATTGCAACAAGAAATGAAACTATCCTACATCATTGAAAAAATAGCTACTGGTCTATTATACCTTCCCAGGAATAAAAAAATTATAAATCATTTTTATATATACTTAATGCTTTTTTAAATCTCTAAAGCTAGCACCTCTCTTCCTTGTTCTTTCATAGATAGATTGATGATAGCTGTAGATAGATAGATAGATTTGTATCTTATTTCTCTGATATCTTTACAAACCTCCCATCCTCCTCTACCAATATTATCATATATCTTATGGTATACACAGTGGTCACTCTCTTAGATATTTTCATGAACTAAGAAACTGACTATTTATAGAGGAAGTTGTTGTGAGATCTCCTGGATTAACATGTCTGTACTGCAGTAATCCATGAAATGTTTTATATTCCAGTGCCTATTAGAGTGCCTGTTGATAATAAGATATATAATGTCTGTGAAACAAAAGAGTTACTCAAATGCAAGATTCTGCCTGGACTATGCCCTTAGAATACTGTTCTCCTCCTTAACATGTTCTTAATATAGTTTTTATAAGCTTACTCTTTCATGTGTCACTTTCAGTTTTCTGGATAAACTTATTTGTCATCAAGTAGCAATTTTAGTGACATTAATTGGTGTTTGGCCAACAGTGGGAACTTTCATGCATATCTAGTCTTAACCAAATGTTCAGTTGCCTGTTTCTGAAACTTCAGGTAATTTACCATGAAGGTAGATGTCAGATAGGCGTTCAGATCATATTCTTGTTTAAAGGAAGTTATTTTCTATATCCTGGGTGATAAGACTCTGATGAAAAAAGTCACAAGATGTACTGGATGAACCTAGGACCGGTTTGCCAGGTTGGTAACTTAGAAGCATTTGCTCTTTATAATTTAGTTCAAGAAAGCATGCTCTCAGTACATGCTTTCATGCTTTCAAAACATACTGTCGAAAGACCTCGCTGAAATTAACGGCTCAGAACCGATGCTAAGCTTTCAAGGATGCTGCTGTGATTTATTGAGTGGTGCCAGTCTCCGGCTTCGCTGGGTGGAGAGCACTTGTCTTCATGTAACGGGGCTAATATTACTTCAAGCTGTTGTCAGTTGACTTGGTGCAATTGCTTAGATACACTCTGCCTGCGGTTAGCTGGGGATGATTGCCCTTAAGTATTCACAGAGCAGAAGCCCTGGGGAAACACTAATTAGCCACCCACAAGGAAGATGTTCGAGCCACGTAAACAATCTCCTGAAGTCTCTGGGCTGTAATGAGGACCAAGCCCCAGTGAGGAGGCCTGATTTGCTCTGTGCCGCTGCATCAGGGCTCAGCAATTTTCAAGGAGAAAGTGATTGGAGTCAGGCCCAGGCCTGCACGCAACCCACGAATCATCATACAGAGACTCCGGGGACTCACAAGGGAAACCGAGTCTCAGGAGCTAAAAGGGAGACATTTGCGGTGTTGTTGAGAAGTGTGGTAGAAGTCAATCTGCTTAAGTGTCTATGTATTTAAGGTATATTGGTGTCCCTTTGGCCTTTTCATAGCTGATACCTTGTTCTCTCTCTCTCTTTTTTTTTTTGAGTTGGAGTCTCACTCGGTCGCCCAGACTGGAGTGCAGTGGCCGCTCGCGGCCACCGCAGCCTCGCCTGCTGGGCTCCGGCGATCCTTCCGCCTCAGCCTTCTGAGTAGCCTGAATTACAGGCATGCGCTACCACGCCTGGCTGATTTTTTTTATTTTTATTTTTATTGTAGAGATGAGGTCTCGCTGACCCAGGCGGGTCTCGAACCCGCGGGCTCAGGCAATCCACTCACCTCAGCCTCCCAAAGGCGCGGGATTACAGGCTGAGCCACCGAGCCCGGCTGGTCTCTCTTTTTTAATTAACTAAAAGAACAAACAAAAAAACTCCATCTTCACTCAACCTGGCTAGTGACTTTCTTAATGTCTTTATAACTTGCTTCCTCTTTTTCAAAACTCCACTAACAGAACAGCAATCAGATTGACAGAGAGAAGGGAAGAAGGACATGAGGAATGTGTGTGTGGCTTTGATGTGTGGCTTCATAGCATGAATGTGTCTGGGTCTAGGTCAGGGACAAGTGCAATTTATCAGGTATTCCTGATGGAGAACATTGGGGAATCAAACGTTAATTGAACTAGAACAGATAACTCTGATAACCAGAGAAGGTAGAAAGAAGAAGGAAAAAGCTCTGAAAATGATGACGAGAGGAAAACTGGGCTTTGATCAATCCCAGTTCTTGGCAGGGGAGCGGAGCAGAAGGGGCTTCCTCTGGGTCAGAATTGAAACAGCAAAGTTGAGAAGCACTAAAGAATGTGAAGGGCCACTAATGTCTGAAATAATCTTAGAATCTCTGATTTACAGTAAGCAATGGGAGACACCACATGGGGAAATAACTTCCAAGTACTTAGAACACAGTGTCATTCATCTATGTCAGTTTCTAACCTGGGCTTCTGCTGGCCCCACAGCACAGGTGATTCACTTACTAATTTCATCTTTAAGGGAAGGCCAGGAAATTTGGCACATGAGAACTGCATGTAAGGACTTTTTTGGCTGTTTTACCATAGATTTTGAAGATTAAACAGTCTCTACCAAAACATAGGCATACACATATATTGTGTGAATAATGTTAAAAGTATCTGTTTTGTGCATGAGGTATTGGTTTTTGTGGTATATTTAAGAATTTTTAGTTGTAGTTGCCTTTATTTATTTATTTACTTGGAGACAGAATCTTGCTATGTTGCCCAGGCTGATCTCAAATTCTTGGCCTTAGGCAGTCCTGTCTCAGCCTCCCAAAAGCTGGGATTACAGGCATGAATCACCATCACTGCCTATTATTTAAAGGAAAGAGATAACAAAAGAACAGAATAACATAAGCTCAAAGTGAGATCATTGGATATTCTGTTGTAAAAAGTGAAGGACAGTAAATGATTTCTACAGAGGATATAAAACTATACTGCTTAGTAAATATTTATTTTGTAGTAAGTAAAATCTTTTCATCTTATTGCTAAATCATTTAGTTTATATAAATGATAAAATGATCACTAAGGCTTAGCATGTACCTTTTCATGTCGTTTTGCAGAACATCAAATTTTGGGGTGAACTTCAATAATTACTGTATAGCATGTGAAACAAATTCCCAGAATGCCAAATATTCTCAAGACATGTTACTCTCATCTACATTTTTTTAGTTTTGCTATCTTGACTTTTAAAGTTTCATGTAATGAAAATATTTCTCATGGGAAAAATATTTTGTTCTGATTTTATGAAATATATTTTACAATAATAAAATCAAACCAATCTTACTCAAACAGAGCTGTGATGGTGAATTTTATGTATCCTCTTGACTGAGCCATGGGGTGTGCAGACACTTACTCGGTCAATCATTATTCTACATGCATCTATGAGGGTGTTTCTGGATTAGATTAACATTTGAATCAATAGATTCTAATCATTTGAATTAGTAGATTCTTCCTAATGTGCGTGAACCCTGTGCAATCAGTTGATGTCCTTAACAGAACAAAAATGCTAATCCTTCTTTGATTGACTGCTTATGAACTGGGCATTGGTTTTTCCTGCCTTTGGTGTCGAACTGAAACATAGGCTCTTCTTAGGTCTTCAGCCACTAGTTTTTGAGCTAAAAGTACATCACATTTGCACGGCAACTACACCATAGACTCCCTTGGTTCTTAGACTTTTGGTCTTGAGGTAAAACTACCCCATCAGACTCTGACTGAAGCTATACCACCAGCTTCCCTGGTCTCTGGCTTGCTGCCTCTGCTGACCTTGGGACACTTCAGCCTTCATAATCACGAGTCAATTGCTTACAATAAGTTTAGTTCTATATGTATATGTATCCTACTGGCCATGTGTCTTAGGAGAACCCTAATTTTCTCATATTGCCAAAAAATATAATTTGAAAGAAGCACTCTGGGGCACCATAAAAAAAGTATTGGATTGAGTTAAATTGACAAGGAAGACTATATTCAAGGCTGTTGCAGCTAGGGTCAAGACTACTGAAAGAGGAGAGAGAGAGATATTGAACTCAACTATATTGAAACAATGTTTCTGGAAGGTTTTAAATAGATGCACACCCCTGATGTGAGTTGGGTGGATTTTTACCCCCAACAAAAGCAAAAATAACTCTATGAGTGCATTTCCTTTTAAATCTAGCCTTCAATAATTCTGTAACAAGACTTGTTTTCATTTTTCTTGATAAGTGGTAGTAGATATAAATGTTGCTCTGACTATAGAACTTTCTTTATGAATTTTATATCTAGTTTTTAGATCAGATATTGCTTTTAACTGACTGTGATGACTTGCATATATTTTCAGAATAGGATACATGATGACTTATGTCAGAATATTCCCAGAAGCCTCATTCAATGGGAAACCACAGTTAATAAAAGGAAGATTTCTAACGGCAGAAGTCTGTCTCGTTTCACTTGTATTTATATACTAAAACTGTATACTACCACAAAAGTATTTGCTGAGCCTCATCTAGACATACCTTATTTAGATATACAGACATATTCTTTACTCTAACAAAATTTATGGTATAGTGATGGAACAAGGCGGGTTGACACTTCTTCCATTTCCTACTTACTGTTTTTTATATTAAGTAGCAATCATCATCTGTTCTTTAAAAAAACTAAAATTAAGAATTAATTCTTGAAAATGATATAGACCAATATCCAATTCAAATTTTATGAAGGTGATTATCAAAAAGGCCTACTTGATGTTAACTTTTATCCTTGATCTTGATTCTCCAATGCTGTATCTGTATAATAGTCCATAGCCACACAATAGTATTTATATCATCCATACAATAACCCATACCCACATAAGATTCTGAAGATTATGAGAGAAATGCCAACTGATTTTGAATAGATGAGGGAAGGAATGAGACTCTTTTGCCATCTTAAAACATTATTATTCAGATAACCCACCAGGGAAGCTATTACTTACTGACAGCATATTCAGTCTTTATGTGATCTGGTAGAAGAGACGGCTAAACCCTACAACAATAAACCATTAGGCTAAAACTAGAGTTTCTCTCAATTCTGAGGTTTTCAGTTGCAACTAGTGCCCAAGCAGCAGATCTCAGATACTGGAATGTAAAAGGCTTGACACTATTATTATTTAATATTCTAATATCTTGTTGGTTTTTCATCCCATTTCTACTTAGAACTAAAGATAAGCCCCAAAGAAGGGACATAATTTCTCTTAGGGCTTTTTTTCCCCCCTCCGGAGCTTCAAGTGGGCCACAGTTACTGTGCTTGCTCTTTCACCAACATTCACACAAAGAGCAGCAAACGTTGACATTGATTGCACTAGTGACTGTATTCCAGTATACTCAAAATGGCTTCTTTCTTGTCCTATGCTTGTGTGGAATAACAAGAGTCTGGGTGAATGTCAAAGTCCTATTTTCCTTGGCATTGTTACTGTCCCAGAAGGCACTGAAGAATCTTACATTTTATATGGATCCTTTAAAAAACTTACAAATATGTGTCAATGAGGCTTTCTTCACTTGATCCTTGGGCTTGACTGTAATAATCATCTAGGTGCTTTGAAGACTTATTGTTACTGTGGTTTTAATTAACAACACAGGTCAGGGTATTATTTTCATTTTTATTTTACTTATGTTTTACTTTAGGTACAGATAAGAGGGTCTTGAGAACAAAACTCTTGATTCCATCATATCAGATTTTTCAACAAAAGAGTTTCACATTTACTTTAAATGTTGATATTGCCTTATTATCTTAGTTTATTGATATTTGATATATACGATATAATTATCTGTAGAAATGAGTTAAAGTACTCATTAAAAATATTTAGAAGAGAGACAAAAAAAGCTTTTCAAGGGGATACTATGCTAAATATCAAATATCTACAGAGTATAAATGGTGTTTTAAAACAGAAAGAATAGTAAAGGTTTGGTTTGTGCATGCTTTTTTTCATACTGGTACTATAGACAATGGTATCAGGCTATATTTCTGAATAGGTGAGAAAAGAGTCTGTAGTTTTGCAAAATCATTTGAATTTTTGTTCAAAACAAAACAGCCTTCACATGGAGAGCTTTTCTCCCATAACATATAGGGAGTTGTATGGTTGCCATTAATTTCCTCGGTTTTGCTTGTGAGTGAGTTGAGTGAGTCAGGGCCATTACCCAAAGCCTTTCCAGCCTAAGAAGTTCTTAGGCTACTTAACATGTTGCATGTAATCCACTTAATTGCACGCATAAGCTTGCAGGAGAACTTCCAGCTAAAGCAAATCAATAATGTATTCAGAGCACAGTTGGAAGACACTGATAATGGAGTTTTCAGCTTTCCAGGGTGTACTGGCTGATTCACTTGTGAGTCTTGGTGCCTTGGTCAATAATTAGGCCAATAGCTTTGGAGCTTGATGGTCAGGATTTGAGATGTGTGTTCTGATTAAGTGCCAGCATGAGTGAATTAGAAGTCCAGCTTCCATATATTAGAGGCTAAATTATAATGAGGAGATTTGCTCGTCTAGTCAGTTAATTATGAAACACTAGGCTTAATTCCAGAAATACTCATGAAAATCCATGCAAATGTATGACCTAACAATCATAAGGTGACTTTCCACATTTTTTAAAAACATGTGTAACATTGAGCATATCATCAAATGAAGATTAGGCCAGGCATGGCTTTACTGCAATTTCTGAGATTACTGTTTATGGAAGTTTTTGCAACTTACCACTTAAAAATAAAAGTTGTCACTGATGATGGATCGCTTTTTCTCTCTGTTGTTCCCTTGTTCTTCCCCTCTCTATTTCTCTGTTCTGCCACATCTAATTCCAGTTGTTTGAGTATAAAATACCTTTGCCTTTATGTTGGTTTATTGAAAACTTCTCACTTTATCTAGAAATATTTAAACAAATATCACACAAAATATCCTGAATGGCAGTAGGTTTAGACAGGGTCAATTTAATACAATTTCTATTTGTATATGAGCCTAATAATAATAATATATCTCCAAATTACCAAGATGAGGCAATGAATTAGATAGTAGATTTTCCAGGTAGTCTTATGTAAAGAAACAAAATTCTCACAAAAATTGTCTTATCATTATAGAAGCTTTTACTTCTTCTTACATAAATGTAAATTTCAGTTGATTTGGATTTAGATTTTTAAAATCTCAACTAATTCACAACTACTTATGAAGCATCACAGTGAACTAAGCATGCAAAGTTGCTGTTTACTTGGGTGGGTGCAGAAAATCATATACACATACATAGATCCATATATGTATATATATGCATAAGTAAGTAAATGAGAGGATTTCAGATACTAAACTTGGAAATATCATAAAACAGTAACAGAGTGGTATCTATTTTAGATAAAAAAGTTTCTCTTGTTGATCAACAGTAGTGCCTGACACTTGGTTGGGATTCAATAAATACTCATTAAATGAATAAATGAACAAGAAACAAATCTCATAAATTACAGTTCTGTTGTTTCTGATGAACCTATGTTGTTACTGCCTGGTCAAGACAAGAATTACATTGAAAGTCTGACACTACAATAACATACTGAACTATCTGTGTTCCGATCTACTGGGTAAGAATTAGACTATGGAAAATTTGTCATCATTTGTTTGAAAGTGAAATTTTAATAAAATGAAATAATGTATGTCAGAAATGAATCATAGAGTAAATACATTCTAAGCCTAACATAAGTGATCATCTAAACTCTCTTATGACTTAAAATTTGGTTCCAAGACCAGAAGCATCAGCATAACTCTGACATTTGGTAGAAGTGCAGAATTCCAACCCCAACCCAACTTACAGATAAGAATCTACATTTTAATATGATCCCTCAGAGATTCCTGTGCACATTAAAGTATGAGTAGTACTGCTATAGAACAGTGGTTCCCAAATGCCAGGTTTTGCAGTCCTTATGAAAAATCACCTAGAGTAAGAATCTTTATTTTTAGATTACTGGACCGTAACCCCAAAAGAGTAAAATTCTGGAGTAAGGCATGTATGTTAAAACAAACAAACAAACAAACAACAAAACACCCAGAAATTGTCTAGTTGATTCTGATGCATCCTAATTTCTTCATTTGTATGGTTGACAGACTTATCAAATAGTACTTGCAATGTACTTACATTAAAAAATTATTCAGTTCATCTGAAATTTAAATTTAACTGGGCATCCTGTAGCTTATTTAGCAGTCTACTCATTTGACATAACAGAGACCCAATTTAAATGCCTATTTAAAAATCTCATGGCTAAACATGTCAGAGCTAAGATTCAAAATGACTTCTTTCAAGTACAAGAGTTCTTTGTAAAAGATAAATATATAAAGAGTAAGGCATTGGTGTCTTATCAGTTAAATGATATTCTTCTTGTTTTCTTAATGTGTTGATTTTTATATGCAGCTCAATCTTGTAAGTCAGTTATTGCAGATAGCACATAAAAGAGAAAATTATGTGTGTCTAAATTTAAGAAAACCAAATAAAGTTTATTATAATATAGTTATATTCTCTTGAATAATCCAACATGTCCATTTTAGTAAAAAATCCAAAAATTGGAAGTTTTTTGCTGTTAATGCTTTTTAAAATAACACCTTGTAGCTGGAGGTTATTCATTAACTCTCAACTGTTGATGAATTTGAACATATGAAGAAAATTAAAAAGCTATATAATAGCTATTTAAACGAAGAGTATCTCTTACTAACATAAAGTCTGAACCCTAAAGTCTTCTCATAAAATAATAATTTTTCACTTGTTTTAAAAATAAAGGGTTGTTTTTTTCCTATCAAATAACACATGAGCATCATATTTGGAAAATATAGTAAAAAAAGAAAAAAAAATACCCAAACTTTATCATCAGAAGGTAATCACTATAATGATTAAGCATATTATTTTCCAAATTTTTTTCATAGTTGTAGCATTATACTATGATGTATAATGATATTATGTTTTTGGACTTCACATTTATTATAAGCATTTCCTTTATTATTATAAATAATGCTTCACTTATTGTAGATATAATATCCAGTAAAGCAGATACACCTAAATTTTATTTTTCCTTTAAGTCTTTTGTTGGGAAATTCTGTGTAGGACTGAGAGTAGAACAGAAGAAAATGTGCCCTTTTCCCTCTTACTCCTAAAAAAAACTCTTCAATCTTAGGAGAACTGAAGAAAGTGCCGCCTTGGACTGGGCGGGGCCTCAGTTTCTGGACAGTTACCCCAGCTTCCTATTATTTGAAAGTAACAAAAATTTAAACTGGTTTCTCCATACAACTACTCTAAAAGCTCAGTGAAATTCAACCACAGCTGTCACTCCAGTGTGAGTAAGGCTAAATCTAATTTGTTGGGTGGAAAGAGTTAAATGAACTTTAACTGAAGAGCTCTCTTTCTCTTCCTCTCAGGGTAGAAAATAGCCAAGGGCAACAGCGGATGACTAATGTGTAGAATATTGCAATTAGTATAGCAAGGTACTTACAGGGATCAAATTAAAAAATTCATTAACGTACGCACTTAATTAAGAAACACTTTTCGGTTTACATGATAAATTATGACACCTATTAAATCTTCCAGTACAAGCTGTAATGGCTTCTTTGCTCCCGGGTAGAGAACTATTGCCTTTGAGGTCCTTTGAAACTCCCCAAGGACCAGCAGCATTAGTTACAAGTGTATTAAAAACAATGCTTTCCCCTGCAAGGTGCAAGAGCATCTTTATTGAAAACTAATTTAAACTTAAGAAAGCACCAGGGAGCAGGAGACTATCATGTTGCAAGCAACTGACAGCAGACATGAAATGACCTTGAAAAGGAAATAGAAGTCTTTGCTCCCCAACATGCCCAAAAGGGAGGTGACAAATTCAATTTTTGTTTGTTTGCTCTTGAGTCTTTTGTTTTATCTCTGTCCCCTCTTTACCTCTCTTAATAATAAATGTTACCAATGAAGAAAGAACATATTGGAAATTAATTATGTAGTAGATTGGTGGTAAATATGCTTTTTTGTTTTCACTTAATGGGAAGAATTAAAAAGGAAGAGAAGAAAGGAAGAGAGTAGGAAGGAAGGGAGGGAAGGAAAAAGCAGTAAAAATAAAAGTGAGAAAATACATGAGCAAATCAGATACACCTTTCAGAATCTGGTAGTATCTGAAGCCTTTCTTCATTTTGGAAAGTGTGGATCTATAGTAGTAGTAAAAGTAGATTATTATTATTTTATTCAAAGTATCATGAATATCTCCTTTAATATTCTGTTAACCCTGGATTAAGCAGAGCTGGTAAGAAAAACTAGAAAATTAAATTGGTTTCCCAGAGTCAAACGTATTCATCATCTCTGGCACACTTCTCTTTTCTCCAGACTACAAAACTTTCATAATTATGGCCAATGGTTTTATGGACCACGTACCCCTTGATGGTTTGGAAACATTTGTCTTTCTGAGCTGTATACCTCACTGCACTTATTATTTTTGCTTGCAAGTTACAAATTAGCACATATTGCTATAGGTGTAGAGTAGAAAACTCCAACCACCTACTCACCTTTCCACAGTCTCTGAAGGAGCTGACTATTATATGAAAAAAGGAAGGTTCCAGAGAGGAAGCTATGGAACAAGAGAAAGAGTGATGAGTAAGGGGCAGGACTGGCAGAGAAATGTGTTTCAAAACTCATTTCTCTGAGTTTTATTGAAGTTAAGTTATAGAGTCACATTTTTAATTCCCTGAAGCAGCCCCAACTCTGACTTAGAGCATGCAGACCACCCTGTTTTATGCCTTCGCTTTCAGTACTGTTTATCATAGTCATTTACCTCCATGCCTATTATAGAAGTAATATGAATACTTCCTTAAAGAACATTATAAAAAAAAAACTCTAGTGCAATTATTTTTATTTCTTTTCTTTCCAAAGTTACTTCAGCCTGTAATAGCTGAAACCTGCAATTTTCAAGTGCTGTAACTGCATATATCAGAACTGTTTTTAACATGAAGAATGGCCTGTCCTTCTTCTACACCTCTTAATATCTGCATTGCAGTTTTCCTCCTGAGGCTTGCCAGAGATTTCATATCACTTCTTTACACATCATAGATTCCTCTAGCATGGTTTATATACTCAATAACATGGTCTGAACAGAAAGGAAGCTTGCAACAAAGCTTGAACTACAAAACCTTTTCTTGCTCTGAACCCCATTTAAAACCAGCAGCCTTCCAAGTTACCCAACAAATGGGATAGGTTAGTTTTCCATGTGTAGCTTATGCTACTAGTAAAAGTTGAAGAAGCCCACGGAGACATTGTATCTTCATTAGTGTTATGAGGACTAAGAGCTACAGACTATAGGGAGACCAACTTCATGGCATCATTCATTCAACTACAGCATGGAAAAGACAAGCTACCATAGATGCCCTCAGGCTTTCCCCCTGTGCCTTCATTGACAGTTAATTACTTATACATTTTTTTTCCCCACAAGGCATCTAATCCTATCAAAAGGAGCCATCTCACAGCACTTTCTTTATAATCATTATTTCCACCAAAATGATTGTCTTAGTTTGGGTTCCCTCAAAAGCAGATCTTGAGACCAAGACTGATGGCAAGTATTCTGTTAGGAAGTATATGCTTTAAAAAAAGGAAATGTAGAAAGTAACGGGTGCATTATTAAGTCAACAATCACAGTAGTCATCTGAAGCTTAATCCCACAGGCAATATCAGGGAAACTACAAAACCCACACCTCAAAATGATAATCCAAAATACTGGTACTAGAGTAATTATATACTAATTTTCAAGTATCTTTCTTGTTGAAGGCTGCTTGTAGGGTTGTTAATTCTTGGCACTTTCAATCTGCTGTGTACATGAGCATCAAGGCTTTCTACCATTATGGGGAAAAAGCATTTAGACTTTCAGATGCAGATGCTATCACTTGGAAGATAGCAGAGCACACTAAAAATTTGAGAGGTTAAGGGTAGGACACTCACTACGTTTACCATATCTATAAAATATTAAGTAAAGCAGCCACTGCATATCTCATAAACTCATTTTCCATCACTATCTCATGCCAATTAATCACAAGTTAGTGCCGAGGGTTATCACCACCCCACTTACTACCAGCAATCAGGTCCATAAATCTTTTAGACTTGTGGTCAATTCAAATCCAAAATATTATCCTGAGGATCTCCTTTCTAGGGCCTTTCTTGTTCTCTGCTATCTTAGGCCGGGTTCCCTAGGATAGCTGTCTCCAACCTTTTTTAGCATCAGGGATTGGTTTCATGGAAGGCAATTTTTCCATGGACTGGGGGGTGCCAGGGGGTGGTTTTGGGATGATTCAAGCACATTACATTTATTGTGCACTTTATTTCTATTATTACACTGTACTATATAATGTAATAATTTTTATACAACTCCCTTAATGTAGGATCAGTGGGAGCCCCGAGCGTGTTTTCTTGCAACTAGACAGTCCCGTCAGGGGTGATCGGAGACAGAGACATCCTAACTGTGTTGCTTATGTCAAGTCTACTCCATAATCTCATTTTGGTTGCTGTCATTCCAGAATACTCTACTTCACAAAGATAGGATGTTGGAAATGGAAGCAGACTTTTCTTTTCTTTTCTTTTCTTTTTGAGTTGAAGTCTCACTCTGTCACCCAGACTGGAGTACAGTGGCCGCTCCTGGCCACCGCATCCTCGACCTACTGGGCTCCGGAGATCCTTCTGCCTCAACCTTCCAAGTAGCTGGAACTACGGGCATGCGCTACCACGTCCGGCTGATTTTTTTGATTTATTGTAGAGATGAGGTCTCGCCTAGTTGCCCAAGCGGGTCTTGAACCCACAGGCTCAGGCAATCCACTCACCTCAGCCTCCCAAAGGCGCGGGTTACGGGCTGAGCCACCAAGCCTGGCTGGAAGCAGACTTTTCAGTGTTGATCTGACAGGAGGCAGAGCTCAGGCGGTAATGCGAGTGATGGGCAGTGGCTGCAAATACAGATGAAGCTTCACTTGCTTGCCCGCAGCTCACCTCCTGCTGTGTGACCCGGATCTTAACAGGTCATGGGCTGGTACCGATCCGTGGCCCATGGATTAGAGACCCCATCCTAGGAAATTAAACTTGGGTAGAATGCTTCGTGTCAACAGTTTATTGGGCAGAGCAATCATACATAAACAAATGTGAAAAGAAATGGAAATATATAGGAAGGAGGAAGAATAAATAGAAATAAGTGTTTGGGTCAAGTCCTTCAGGTCCTCTACCACTGTGGGAGTGTTTCTGGCCTCTCAATAAATCCTGCTTTCTCAAATACAAAAAAGAAATAAATGTTTTGCCAAGGTGATCATAACTTCATGGCAAACTGACTCCTTGGTGTTGGGGGAACTCTTCAGGGAAGCCAGAAGGCCCCAAGTCTACACGCAGCTTATAGTGGGAGGAAGGGAGGAAAATATGATCACCTGCTTCCATCCCATCAGTCAGTTTGCTTCAGCATTAAGTTCCTGTTGTTTGGGTTTGCACTGAATGAAATCCCATAGGTTCTGTAACCTCTCAAGCCTAATGTCAACATAGAGACCCAAGAATAAAAGTTGAATGCTGTCGACTTCGGACAATGAACTGTAGAAAGGTGTCCTCCAGCTTTAATAAAATTTCAAAGATCAACCATATTCATTAAAGGAAACTTTTTTGCTCTAGTTCATTTGCGCTGGTTTTATGTTGGTTTGCATGTGTTAATTTTAGCAGGTGATCTCTTGAAAGACAAACACAAACTATCCTTACTTTGTTCCCAGCATACAGTAACCTATAATAATAGCTAATATTTATTGGATGCTTTGAAAATGCTCATATTATTTAGCATACACAATAAAAAAAATATAAGATTGGAACCATTAAATAACTTTCCCAAAGTTACTAAGTTGCCAACTTGTGGAGGTAAGTTTTGAATTCAGGTAGTTTAACCTCAGATGGGTTTTTATCCAAGGTTCTATTTAAGGTGCTTTTCTAGCAAAAACACTGAAGCATCATTTAAAAAAATTGATTAGCGTTCTAGAGAAGAAAAAAGTGGAATGAAGGTGGGGTAATGACCTCATTTTGGTGGAAAGTACAATTATGTTATCAAGAGTGCAGTTCTAGAAATTAAAAAGCCTTTGTTTTCATTTTAAACAAAATATTTTGTAGTAAATGACTTTAATTTCCACTATAATTTTTCACTTCTTCCACTTATTTTACTAGATGGTATAATGTTATTTTTAATAGCAATATTGTTTGCACAGTTGACTGTATAAGAAAAACATATGGGTAAAATTTGCTCATTTGTTGTTAAGCTTTGCTGGCATTATTTTGCTGCAGCAGAAATCCAAAACAGCTATTTAATTTCCAAGTTAGATTGTTTAAATGGATCTATTTCTTTCAATGGTTTGTGGTGTTTTAAATATAACAGAACTAGGTTTTAAGAGATCTTGAAACTTTTTAATAAATCATTGAATGAAAATGTCAGCATAAGACTTTTTTCAGGTGATGAGATGTTCAGTAATAAATCATCCTTATTAGTGATTTTCTTTGCAGATTGTTTTGTGTGAAGTAAGATCCCCTATGAGTACTCCAAAACAGCCCGTAATGGCTGCTAATCACTCCAGTGTCAGAGCTTATAGCTTCAATATATCTTTCACAGACTACATCAAAAGACAGTAACAATTTCAAGAACTAGTGCTTAAAACTGCCATCAAATAAATTCTCAGTCCCATTTCACCTAAATGCACATTTCTATTTATGATAGAGGAGGGCAGTTGTCCTTAGTCATGAAGAAATTCTCATTGAAATCTGACTTTCAACTTCTTCTAAAATAATAAAAATATAAAGGAGAATCTTTATTGAGAAAGTGTTATTCAAGTGAGATGTTGTGATCTATGTGACAGAATGTTGAAGGGTCTGCTTTCAGCTTGATTGGGCATGCTGTGTCACCTTGGGTAGGGAGTTCTTCTGAGCCTCAGTGAATGGAGTCAGTATTTTCTGTTCCAGTCTGTCCACTCCGGCTTTGTCTGGAGCTGACTTTATAGTTTCTGGCTTTCCCTTGCTTCAGTTGTGGTCTTCTGCTACTTTGGTGACTCAAGTTAGCTACTTTCTTTTCTCTCAGAAGTGAATAAAGTCTCTTGGACTGAAACTTCAATGTACAGTTTCTGACTTAACAATAATTCAACTTAGGATATTTTGACTTTGCTGTGGTACAAAAGCGATATGCATTCAGAACAGTAGTCAATAAATTACATGAGATATTTGACACCTTATTATAAAATAGTCTTTGTGTGAGATGGTTTTGTCTGACCACAGGCTAATGTTAAGTGTCCCAAGAACATTTAGGTAAGCTAGGATAAGTTATACTATTTGGTAGGATAAGTGTCTTAAATGTATTTTTTACTTTTGATTTTTTTCAACTTGAAATGGGTTTATCAATATGAAACACTCTAAGTTAAGGAGCATCTGTGTTTCCACCAGTGCTGTAATGCTGGTGCTTGTTTGGTTCTATTGTAATATACTAGAATCTGTGACTTCCTTCTTGCCCTACCAGATAATATTTAGAGCTTGGTTCTTGTGTGTGTGTCTTACTTTATGAGCTTCCGATTTCTCCAATCCTAAGTCCTTCATGTTTTTGAACTCTAACTTACTCAACTTGTTTTAATAAGTGACTTGAAATGCGGGCGGGGGCCGGGTCAGAAATGGGTGGCTTGATTTTGATTCTTGTTCTTTTGCGCTGTGTGAAATAATTCAACTTGAGGAATCTTCTTTCTCTAATTGCTTGATATTAATAATCCCGCCTTTAAATGAATTAAAAATATTTGTCTGTCATTGTGTATGTATTCGTGTTTGCATGAATTCTCATCTTAGAATTTACCAAGTGCTCCCTTTAAAGTGGATAATATTTTGTGTTCGTCCAAAGAATTAATACAAAAAGGAAAACAGGCAGATATTCCTGGAGAATGATGTGGAAAGGATAAAGGAACCCCAGTTACCTCTCAAGGTGGAGCTTCTATTTCTAGGTTGTACGTTTGACAGAAATTTTCTTCAAGCAGAAGAAAGGGATATAAGAAAACCTATGACACTTGGAGATGGCACATTGAGAAAAATACGGTTCCCAAATCTTTGAAACCTTGGTGTAAATTATAAACATTAATAAATATTTTTTTTTTTCCCAAAAATGCAAACAAGTTTCTGGGTTGTAAGAGGCAGGTGACTTGAATAAACGTTTGGAGCAGTTTGTACAGGTATGTGTTAAGAAAATTACCTGCAAAGGATATTTAGCTATGCAAATATAAGTAAAGCACACCTTCTTATAATAAAACATAATTGTCAGAAAGATATATTGATATTTGTTTAACTTGTCTTTGAATCATTCAACATATTATTAATTTTGTTTTCTCATTTTACAAGAAAGCATGCATTGCTTTTTGTTTTAATGCACTTACAGCATTTATTCTATCACATTTACTTGGGATCTACTATGTGTCAACCACTGTGAAACCACTAGGGATACAATGTCTCTTAAGAAAAATTTAATGTAGTGGAAGAATCCATAACATTCCCTAAATGATACTTTTCTGGAGTAAATTACTGACAGTATAAATTACTTTTTATTAAAAATAAGCAGAATGCATTTGAATATTTGATTATGTATTTATATCTCATTTTGAATGAGTTTTCCATATATATACCTATTCAAATATCCTTTTCATCCCAGAGTAACTTGGATTTAAAGGCCAGAGTTGTTAATTATTTCTGATGTTCAATGACTTTATTAAAATGAAATACCTGTCAAAGTACCAAGGGGATATTTAGAGACAGAGGCACTGGCAAAATGTGCCTTCACTGACCACACACAGGGCAGGTAAGCAATCCCACTTTGCAGCAATGAGAGGACTTGATGATGCAGTAAGAGAAATAGACACATTACACCACTTCAGGTTTCTGTTCCAGATGAAACCACACGAATCAAAAGCAATGTCTTATGCCATTTTTCCTCCAAACTTCCATTGTAACAAAAATGGATTGCAAATCGAAGTCAGGATCAACCCTAGAGTACAATGGTTCCCAAGTGTTTGTTTACCTTGAATGGAAAATTGACACACATATCACTCTGAAAAATTATGATTTATGTTACTAGTTCATTTCTTTCCTTCCACTACCATCACCCACGACTACCTTCTGTTTGAGGGCAAACCCAGCACCAAACACCTGTGTGGCAGCTACGGTCTCTGCTTCCCTTTCAGATGATGTTGGCCTGCTCCATCTGCAGGATAAGTCCGTGTGCCAATTCTGATTATTTGGGGGGAGGGGGGGACTAGAGTCCATAGACATTTATGAGAATCCAAGAAATATCTTTTCTTCTCCCAGCAGCTTTTCTTGATTTAAGTATCCTAATGTTTTTTTCCTGTCTTCTTTCTGATAGAAGTAGCCTTGCATATCAATGAAGCTTTACTTGATCCAGGGCCAACAAGTCTTTGTGGGGTAATTAATTGGCCTAGTGATTGGCAAAAAACCAGCCTAAATTTTTGTAGGTGATTTGTGGCACAGGTAATTGCCGACTTGTGAATAATTTCTAAATTCATGGTTAGCAGAAGGTAACTGATATTTTGATTCTGAAGCAGTTTACAAATTACTAAACAAAATTACAAATGCGAAATAAATTCAATTTTGATTTTAAAATATTTTTGACCAAGTCTAGTTTCTGGGACATGGAAAACATATTTCTTATTATCTAAGAGGAGTTGTCAGTATCCTATAACATTGCTAAAATCTTTTTGCTACAGATATAGAAATTTTATTATTTTTCTCCCTTTGTGAACAATGATGTGACAGTCTGAAAACATTTTGGGGAGCTTATTTATCTATTTAAAAACCATCGAACTCCTACAATGTCTTAGAAACTATGTGTGTGGTTGGGGCTTGGTCTTTGATGCACAGAATATTATCTAAGAAATAACTAATGACAAAAGATTACAAAAATAATTGAATCAAGAAGCTACTATTAAACTCACAGAATTGTACAGCTAAATGACATGTATTTTACTATATATAAATTTTATTTTACCTTACATAAATTTTACCTCAATAAACCTAACTTTATAAAAAAGCAATTTTTGAACATCTATAAAATGACCAAAATCACACTGGTGTCAGACTCTACAGGGATAATTCAGACTTAGCTGCAACTTGCAAATAAAGAATCCAGTGACTCAAATGAAGGGTGACCACTGGAGTATGCAAAAGGCAACCGTAGAACCATGTTAAAGGAGGGTGTTGCATATTAAAGGAATTTTCAGTCAATTCTTGAGATACAGAAGGGAGAGACAAGAAGGAAGAAAAGATCTAATTACTAAACTGCTTGTGATATCTAAAGTGTCCTGCTTATTTATGTCCTAGTTTTAACTAGTAGATGACAGAACTCTTTCATAAGATCTTTCTCCAATCTTATCTGGGTTAATGGCTCATCTCACAGAATTCTGGGCATAGTGCTGCCGTGAAATTTTTAATTTTTAAATGCTCCATTAGATTATTATTCGTTCTACCAGGTCCAAGTCTTATGTCTGGTATGTAAAAATTGATTCATGTATATTTGCTTAACTCAACTAAACTGAGTAGAACTTATGGCAGAGTTAGGTCATCAGGAGTTTTTCAAGTAATTGGGCATGGAGGCTTTGAATTCATAGCGGAAAGAATTGTTGGTACTGAAAAAAGCAAACTGTGTTCAGGCAACTGTAAATAGTTTGGTAGTGTCAAGTGAGTGGGGAAGAGAGAGGGAAAGAAAAAAGGGAGTTAGAAGACACACAACTTGACAATAGATAAGGATGCTCTCAGCTCCTTGCCACATGGGCCCCTCTAGCATTGCTGCTTGCTTCATCAAATTATGAGCCAAAATCACAACAGAAAGAGCCTGATAGAAGTCACAGTCTTTTGAAACCTAATAATGGAAGAGACACTCTGTCACCTTTGCAGTATTCTATTGTTTAGAGACTGTCATCCTCAAGGACAGTGGTTATACAAGGGCATGCATACCAGGAGGTGGCCATCTTAGAGAGCTGTCTACAATTGGTGACCTTCTCCAATAGGGTATACAGTAGAGTTTTTGTGGAGTGGTAGACACAGTAACCAGATATCATGGGTTAAGAAACAAATGTCAAATAAGAAAATGGAGTTTTGTGTAGACAACTGACTTAAGAGTCTTGACTAAGGAAGTCAGAAGATTGGGACAAGGAAAGGCTTTTCAATGATGGGAGAGAATCGAGCGAGTGTGAAAGAAGAGGAAAAAAAAGGCAGAAGAAACAAAAAAGAGGAAGGGATAGCTGATGGAGTACCATACTTGAAGAGTCCGAAGTCAATGTGACTCACAGCCCAGACAGAGAGAGATTGGCATATACATGCAGAAGAACTGCTTGTCTTTAGTGATGGGGAAAAGGAAAATAACTGTAGTGAATGTAGACAAGTTTTTAAAGTCAAAATCTTGAACTAATTAACACCTGGTACCTTCAAGTTTTTGCTGAAGTAGGAGGCAAGGTGAGAAGTCATCCATTTTGGTTTAGAAACAGAGACAGGCATAGATTTGAGGAGGACAACAGCTGAGAATAGCAGCTGAGAAGAGAAGGGTAAGACGAGAGGTGGATGACTACAGCTAGTGTCTGTTTTAATTTGAGTGTATTTCCTACGTGCCAGCTATCTATAATGTGAATTAGTCAATACGACTTCAATCTTTCTGATTATAAGAATGGCATTATGAAAACACTGTTTAAAAGATAACTTATAAGTAGTGAAGTCAGACGTGGGAAAACTTGGTCTTATAAAGACAATTGAACAATTGAAGTATCAGTGGCTGTAATTCAGGCGGGTAGTAGTAAGTTCCCAAACCGAGGTAAAAGGGAAAAATATTTTCTTTTCTCTCTTACCTTGGTGTGTTTGTGTGTGTGTGTGTGTGTGTGTGTGTGTGTGTGTATGTATATATACTTTACTTAATATATATATATATACTTTTTTTATATAAAATATAACTAAATAAAATAACATTGGAGATTCTTGAGATACAGAAGGGAGGATAAGAAGGAAGAAAAGATCTAATTACTAAACTGATGATGAAGCTAGTACAGAGATGAGAAAGAAGGAGACAAGTGCTAATAGTTTGGAATAAAAAATAGGCAGTCAGTGCATGAGAACTGAGCTCTATGTTTCTAAACAAGTCACCTAGTTGATTTGAATGATTCTGATATCCCCCTCAACTTTCCTATTCCCTTATCTCAATCAACTGTTATTAACACCATAAAAAGTATATACATTTTTGGTACAATTCAAAAGGTAAAGGTTCACTCACCAAGTAAGAAGATTTATTGGAATGTGCAGCTATCATAAATATCAGGTTATCTGAATATGTTTAAATGTGAGACTGTCTCAGGGTTTGGGGAAGTTAATTGCTCCCTGACTGATATTCTCAGAAGGCAAGCAGGTCTCCATGATACCTGCAGATTAAGAGATGACTCTTAATGGTCTTGTTATGAAACCCCTTTGCCTATTAGCAATTAAGCATGCTTGAGTGTTCTAGCCTAGTCAAAGACACAGGAATAGAGTATGCATAGAGTAGTTTTGATGTTTGATAGATTAAGGATAAAGGTTAGGATCACTGAAGGATGCTACATACAATTGTAGAGATACAATCAGTCAGTGTTCAAAATGCCAATTAAAAGTTACATGAGCCTACATTTATGTATCAACCATCTGAGCTTTCATTTTCTCTAAGTGGGCTGGGCTGCTTGGTGACAGGTCAAAATTGTAAATAAAAAGTCTATACCTCCAAACTACTCTAAGGCTGGCAGAGACTGAATGCTTAATTTATGGTTAATGCATGATTAAGTGTTAAATGGCAGTCAGAAGGGACTTTCTGAGATTATCTGATTAGCTTTTAGCACCCAGAGATCTCTTTTCAGTGGAATCTCTGTTCTATAATTAAGAAACACTAGTAAAAATGTCTAATAGGAATTTTTGTATTCTTGTACCAAAAGCACACTCACAGATGGCAAACTATATGAAAACATAGAAGAGTCTGAGATTTTGAATGATTGATGAATTTTTCTTAAAATAAAAAAAGCTTTGTTATAATATACTATTTAATATATCATTTTGCTACTACATGTAGTATTTTTTCATTATGCTTATGGACTTTGCAGCAACTTGGATGGATTTAGTCTATCATACTCAGTTATCTATCACGGAAACAAAGAACAGAGTACCATATGTTTTCACTCATAAGCGGACCTTGAACAATTTTCATGATACTATAAGAAAGGGATGGCGGCAGTGGAAAACTGCCAGAAGGGGAGGGTGGGAGGGAAACTGCCAGGAGAGTGGGGCACACCTCATCAACAAGAGTACCTGCATAATAAACATTTGTATACCTAATCCTGAATTGTACCCCACATCTTTAAATCAAAAAATTTAAAAGTTAAAAGGAAATCACTAAACAAGATAAAAAAGAAAAGCAGAATACTAAAACACATTTGGACATTTGGTTATTCTTTTTCAAAGTTCTGGTTTGAGGCAGACACCTGCTTATGTCTTGGCTCAGGTCATTCACTGAGCTATTCTGTGAACATATTATGTCAAAAACCCTTCAAGTGTGAATTATCAAAGCTAGAAGTGCATTATTAGATTCACCCTTGGTACAAGTTATTTGGATTTTACATACATGATTATGATGGCTGATTCTTAAAGTTATTTTTTTAAATTACAATGTTAAATTTTAGTAATCAAGAGTTTGCTGTTTCAGTTTAACTTCTCAATTGTGAAATTTTAAGGCTAAAAAAGACAGATGATTTATGTAGCCATTTTTTTTTTTTAATCAAGAAGTATTTGTAGGATACTTGTAGCCTTTTCTTGAGGATAGTTTTATGGTCAAATAAGTGTAGGAACAAGGGATTAAGCAATGTTCTGCAGGTCTCTTTCCTGAAGGACTTCTGTGAATCATTACTATGTTACCACATATTGTGCATTTTCATGGAGGGCTATTTTATCAAATCTTTACCTACAGAACCCTGCATGAAACTCATTTTGGGACACAATTATTTGTCTAACTTCTATATTTTGCAAATGAAGCAACCAAAGCCCTGGATAGGTGAAATGATTTCCCTAGAGATATATATAGTAACAGATGCAAAAAAAAAAAAACCAAAAACAAAACAAAGACAAAGAACAAAAAATACCTTGAATTTTACCCCTATTGTCTTACTTTTTCTCACTAAGAGTAAATCTCTCAAACAAATGTTCTAATAATGAATATCTTTTGATTAATGTATAATGTATAATAACCTAAATTAGTTATTTGGGTTAAGTCCTTATAAAATTCAAAAGTCAGTATCACAGCCGGGTGCAGTGGCTTGCACCTGAAATCCCAGCACTTTGGGAGGCTTAGGTAGGAGAATCTTGCCTTGAGCTGAGGAGGTGGAGACTAGCCTAGGAACATAGTGAGACCCCATCTCTACAAAAAATAGACTAATTAGCCAGGCATGGTAGTATGCATGTCTGTAATCCCAGATACTTGGGAGGCTGAGGTATGAGGACTGCTTAAGGCTAGGAGCTCAAGGCAGCAGTGAACCATAATCATGCCACCAAACTCCAGCCTGGGTGACAATAAAACCATTTTAAAGAAAGGAAAAGAAGTCAGTGTCAAGTCATGGGTTGCTTTGAAATGATACATCTGCCATGCTAATTACAAATAATTTTTGCAATAAAGTAGAACTTTTCTTATTTTCTTGAAAAAATTAGATGATCTATTTGTTAAGGAGATGGTTTTTTTATGAGATGATTTATGAAAAAACTTGATTTAAATAAAATATACATTGTAATTTTTTGGTAAAGAAAAAGATGTTCATAAATATTGAGATATAAAATTCCTTTAAATACTTCTTTTTTGTGTGTTTTTCCTCTTGCAATTGAATTTGTGACAATATAATTCTGTTATGATCCTAAAGATTAACATCTGCTCAAATTGTTGTGGGAAAACAGAGACCGTGACACTGAGACTATCTTAGGAAGTAGTGAAGTAGCAGTAGCAGTTTATTAGCACCGGCGTGACTCAGCGGGCTAATGCTCCAAGGCTGAGCAACCTGGAGAAAGAGGAGAGGGGTTTTATCTGTTAGTTTAGGTAAGGGAGGGGGTCAGGTTGTATGGCTATACATTTTTCTTTGCAAGGTGGTATCTAGCAAAACCAGATTTTCAAAGAACAAATTGTCTCCAGGGTATACATGACAAGTAGGGGTTGTAAACCAATAACTTCAAAAAGATAGGATGGGGGGTTAAGGTTGTGAATTGATTACTATCTTGCATTTCCAGGAAAGTGGCCTGTGACTATTTTGATTTCTCACGCCCCATGTCTAGCAGGTTTGGAGCCTGCAAATTGATTTTTTTTTATTTTTTAAGTTGGAGTCTTACTCTGTCACCCAGACTGGAGTGCAGTGGCCACTCCCGGCCACCGCAGCCTTGACCTGCTGAGCTCCAGCAATCCTTCCGCCTCAGCCTTCCAAGTATCTGGAACTACAGGCACGCGCTACCATGCCCAGCTAATTTTTTGATTTATTGTAGAGATGAGGTCTTGCCAAATTGCCCAGGCAGGTTGTTTTTTGCCCCTCTCTGCCACAAAATAGAAATCCCATTTTGACTGTGTCATTTTGTAGGAACACACATTTGAGACGTGATAGGTTCCTAGGCTGGAGCAACACAACGTGACTTTTTTACAATATACAGATTTCTGGGAGTAGGACAATTGATATTGGTTGGAAAAGAAGGAAAAGAAAAACGTTTCTCTTTATATTTCAAGTTGGTGCAAAAAGCATTATAATTCAAGAAAAGTCAGAGCAACCAAAACACTGATATATAAATTTACCAGCTGACTATTTGTTCATTGATATAATGCTATATTTACACAATGTTGAAACTATATCTTAAAAAAAATATTTAACTAGCAGACTACCTGCCTTTGTCATACTTAATACAATCATGAATTTTCAATTATTTCAGTGAAGCTTTCAAATTGCTTAATGTTTTCCTAAATCTTGTCAACTTATTTTATCAAAAACCATAATTGTTACATTCACTTATACTTGTTTAGTAAAGGTTTATAATTCAATTTCTTGGATGTTTTCTCTAAAATGAATTTTTCCAAACTCTCCAAATACAATTTTTAAATTTATTAACTTAATTTTCTTTCCCAAGGACACTAATTAGTTTCTCTCTTGCAGTTAGAGCCTAAAACCCAGTTAATTTTGTTATTTCAGAAAGCATTGTTCTTGGAATCACCATGGGTTTTTGCAAAGCACAGGTGGGTGAAGTATGGACCTCATGCTGCCACTGCTTCTGTCATGGTACTTTATAAAGTGGAAACACTAAGTGCAGCAATTAGAAAAGACAACCATCAGATAAAAGGTGGACTGATCAGAATTTTATAAAACTTAGTAAGCTTTGTAAGTTATATAAAAGTGACCACATTTCTGCTTTAATTCTGAAACTAATTATAATCATGCACTCATTACAAGAATGCCCTGGACTTGACCTAGCACACTATTTGTTCTTGGCCAAACTATAACATAAGATGATTTGTTCTTTGACCCCATCCACAATGATTTGAATAAAAGGACAGAAAAGGAGTCTGTTGGAAAATATTAGTGTGTTGCCTTAGGAGGTCCAAAGTGTATCTAATTATTCATTACAACAAGCAGACTGTATGCCAAGTAAGTAACTATTGCACATCAAAAAGGCTATAAGCTCCTAGTTGTTAACTTTAGTAGAAGAAAAGATATACCTTAAGTTTGCCGAGTAGGTGCTAAAACTCCCAACACTCCTACTGATAGCCTGAAAAGCAAAGTTCAGAAAATCTACACATGAAATCATTTTGTAAATTTATGATTCCAGTAAGGCAGACTTATTTCCGACACAGACATATTTTCCTTCTTCCCCTTCTTCCTCTGGTCTCCGTCTACCTGTCCTATTTTTCTCTGCGTCTTCCTTCTCTTTTGGTCTGTCATGTTTTCCTCTCTCATCTTTTCCTCATCCTCCACTTCTTTGATTCTTTTCTCCACTTTCTTTTCCCTCCTCTTCCCCGCAGACTCACTTCTTACAGCCATTCTTCATACTGAGAATTGTTACTCCACATGAATGCATGTGTAGATGCTAAATTCCACAAGTTTCTTTTTGGAATTTCTTAAGTGTGTGTTAATTCCTAGGTATGTATCATCCAACTGAGACATCCATTAAATAGGCTCCAATTAGGATTTCTATGGAGTTTGCTGCCTCTTCTAGGTTCTCCTTTCTTAGGAAAATGTAGGAAAAAATTTGAACAGGTAGGTTACATAAAATTAAGTATAAATGGTTTATTAACATATAAAACAATGATCTGTGCTTCTTCTGAGAAAAGAAATGCAAAATAAACCATTAGTGAGATGCCATGTTACATCTGTCAGCTGGGCAAGACCATAAATTTGAGGGGGGAAAAAAGGGCTAACCATGGTTGGTGGAAACTATACTCATATACTGTTAGTGAGAATATAAATTGGTGCAACCGCTTTAGAACAATGTGGCAAAATTTTTTAAAAATGCCCTTAAGTATACACATCCTTTCATTCAGCAGTTTTATTTTTAGAAATTTAACCTACAGATATTTTCAATATTTTTCATGAAGGAGTAATCATACATTATTACAGAAAGATGTGTGTATGGGAATATTCATGACAGCATTGATTTTAATATAGTAAGGGTCTGGAGGTAAGTTAAATGTTCATGGTTACACAAATCATGACTTATTAATACAATTAATATTGTGTAGACCTTTAAAAATGGTGTGGCTTAAATGTTTCAATACAAATTATCTCTAATAGGATTCATTAAGTTACAAAATAAAATAAGCTTCAGACACTGTGCATAATGTCCATTTGTGTATTTAGTAACAACTATGTATGTACATTTATGCACACAAATATGCACATATACTTTATTTGTTGAAAGTGTGAGAGCAAAGCTAGGCATTAATAGAAGTTTTTGCCTTGTTTACTGTTTTAGCTTAACATGGGTATATATAATTTTTGTATTAAATATTTTATTTAAATACCATCTGGAACTCTAAAAAGGAAATAAAATAACATTTTCTTCTTTATGAACTTAAAATTTATGAATTCTTTATGAAAAATAAAGCTAATTAATTTTTCAAAAGTATTTTGACATAAAGTACTTTAAATGATTTTGAAACATAAAATCATTTTGAACTTATAGGATAATATATGTGAGAATTACCTACTTTGTAAAGTCTTACCGGATATATAATTTAAATGTTTCCTTTATTATTACTTTTTTGATAACTGGTAACACTCTGTATGCATCCTTCTTATGGATATTTCTCATTTTATTTTTAATGCATATACTCATGTGTGGTCAGTTGCAAGGTTCTGAATGCAGAATAGCTTCTGCATTATCCAGCATGAATCTCCTTTGTGATTATGGGTTTTCAATGATGATACTGAATTAACTGCACAAGATCAGTGAGGACCAAGGAAGAGATTAGTGTATAAACTTGACCTTAGGCCTAAGTTCTGATCGAGTTCAAAGTCGCATATCTGAAAGTTGGTGCCAAATGTTTCTAATGCTCAAAAAAATTCACCTTGAATGGATTGGCTCAACATGAGAAATCCCTAAATTAATTGACTCTTTAGATCAAAGTATTGGAAACCCTAGAAAAAAATTTAAGGGGGAGGAACAACTATATTATTATACCATTATTCATTTACAGCTGAACCCTGTTTAATTTATTAGATTAGCAGAAGGAGGTCAGAGTAATTGGGCTTGAGGAGCAAGGATGAGGTTGGGTGAGAAGTCAGAAAAAAGCCAGATTTACTCCAGTGTCTGATAGGGTGAATCTGGATGAATGTTCAGGACACTGAACTGAGGATGGGGAGGTTGAAAGCCCTCACCTTCCAGTCAACGTGTGAAGTCTAAGGAGTTGGTCATTAGAGCTTGTACCTAAAGGGAAGAGTTAGAACAAAACAGACGGCCAACTTTAATTTTACACAATAGTAATCTTACCTTTTTTTAGTCCTGAGCATATTTTCTTATGCTAGGAAGAAAGCAAGTATCAGAAACCTGTGTTCTAATCTTGACACTGATGTCTTTGAATTTTTATTGAGGTTATTACTCTGTATTTTATTTCCCCCATCTATGAAACAAGATAATTTATGTCATCGACCTTGAAAAAGAGTGACATATAGCTATAGCTGTTATTACTGGAATCAGTGAATTTTAAAATGCAAAGCTTTGTTAAACATTAAACATAGTCTTTTTTACCGTAGTAAAATATACATAACCTAAAACTCACCATTTTGACCATTTTAAAGTGTACAGGTTTGTGGCATAAAGTGCATTTACATTGTTTGCAACCATCATCACCATCCATTGACAGATCTTTTTTACCTTCCCAAACTGAATCTCTGTAGCCATTAAACACTGACTTTACATTTCCTCTTTCCCCAGCTCCTGGTGATCACAATTCTACCTTCTATCTTTATGAGTTTGATTACCCTAGGTACTTCATATAAGTAGAATCATTTAGTATTTTTCCTTTGTGCCTAGCTATTTAACCTAATGTCTTCAAAGTTCATACATGCTGCAGCATGGATCAGAATCTCATTTCTTTTATAGGCTGAAAAATATTCCATTGTATGTAAATATCTCATTTTGTTTATCCATTCATCCCTCAATGGACAATTGGATTGTTTCCACCTTTTGACTATTATAAACATTGCCACTCTGAGTACTGGCATACTAAACACACTCTCTTTTTAAAAGAATCATAACCCTGATTAATCAAGCATACTGAATTGTACAGGTTTGGTAGAAAATAAGTGTAAGTTATTCCAAAAGGTTTTAGATACTATCACTAATAATCAGCAGATTTAGTCTGAGAGGTTTTTTATGGAGTACAAATTTAGTATTGCACTCCATAACGGAAATGAATTTGACTGGTGGCATCACATTTCTTTCTTCCTCTTAAAAGCAGCCTTATGGATTCTTTCTTCACCCTTCTTGCAGGCTACCAATTCAGCAAGAGTCTTGCTCTTCCCAAGACCTGTCCTCACAGCTATTTATACAATGTTTGTACAATGTAATGTTTAAAGTAAAATTTTCCTCAGTGAATATTTTGTTCGGAACAAAAGCTTTTCACCTTCTGATGGACAGAAGTACAGCTCTGAAGACGGAGATAACTTTCAGTCAAGTTCTGATGTACTTCATGTGTTAGGGAACAGATGGAAACAGTAAGTGGTGGAGAAAGGGGTAATTTCAAGAAAAATAGGACATGGAAAATTGAATGAGGGAATTTTGTGTCTTTTAGTGAAGGAAGGAACAAAAAGGCAAACCATAATTGTTTCACTCCTTCATGAAATAATTTGATGCCTTTCACATAGCTTCTGGAATTGTTGCTGCAACTTGGTAAATGTGGCAAATAAAATTGAGATGTAAAACCAAGGGAGAAGGCCATACTTTCCCCTGTGATAACAAAGGAATTCATATCAAAAGAGAACAAAGAATCTGTAGTACACTTATTTACTGAATCCTCCTTATACTCATCATTGGACCTTGACTGCATTGAACCCTGAAAACTGAATTAGTGGAGAAAGAGAATTATGTTTTTCATTTTAGAATTGGACTCTCCAGATGCCCCGCTACATGCCTTCTCTAATCAGAGCCAGATCTGGGAAAATTCCAGGCTAAATGAAATGAAACACAGAAAATGTGTTCAAATTGTCAAATGTTTTCAGTAGATCCATGTGTGTCCTGCTGTGCTGTACTGAGCCTTGATTCTGGAAGTAAAATCTTAACTTACCTTTTTGATTCATGGCTATTTGTATTTCATCACCTTATAGCTGATTTAACTATATTTTTAGTTTTTAAGAAAATGTCTCTAACTAGTAAAGGATCCGATACATGGGCTAAAATATTCAGAATGAACTAGGCAATCATGTGAAAGTTAATAATATACTAACTTGTCAAGGGCATTTGTTAGTTCTAGAGTTTTCTGATTAATTTGAGTTTATTTAGCATATGACTTTGGACTAAATACCTTACTTCTTTGTTCTTCAATATCTTCACTTATTAAAATGAGCTTTTACTGAATTATTTCTGAACCCCCTCTTAACTCTTAAATTTTATAAATCTATTTGTCTCAGTTTCTCCATCTATAAAAGGGATTGCTTGACAACATTTTTAGAATTCAATTTTCTCTACTTTTGTTGCTAATCACCTGTCAGAAGTGATTATTGATGGGAGGAACATCTGTTTCACCATTGTATAGATAAGGAAACAATGATTATTAGGAGATATGTGAGGTAGCTTCTACACTAGAGAAACACATCTATGTCAATTATCTTTGAGACTGCCCAGTTGTTTTTAGTGATAATTAACTGGTCATATCACATTTCGCCATCCCAATTCACCTGTATTTCTTGAGCCCTTTTGGGCAAGTATTTTATTGACTCCTATTGGCCTCATCTTAACACTCTTTATAGAATTCTTCAAAGCAAAACAAAAATTTAAAAGTACTTTCAAATACTTGGCAGAATGATTTTTTAATACAATATTTCTGCTGTTTTTTAATCAGCAAGGGCACTTTCCTCTGGGTGATAAATATGTTAGTATGCTTTTACAGAGTCAGTAAATCAGGAACAATAATAATAATAAAAAAAGCCCTGTCCATAAGTAACTTCAGATTGCAATTTATGTAATGATATCACGTCCCTTCTTTAACTACAGCACAGAAGTCTCATTTACCTGCTAGTGTGATAAACACTGAATTTTTTTTCAAGTCTAAATTTAATATAGGCACATAATATATGACATTTGTATTCAAAAGAGGTAATGAAGAGATGATGAAGTGCCGATAGGGCAAATGACATGGTGTAATATATACCGCAATGGGTAAGACAGAGGGTGGACAGGTGACAACACCACATTTCTTCTTCAGACCCAGTCCCTGAATTTTTCAGCTGGTACATTTACAGGCAATAAAGACATATCAAGACTCAAGTGGTGACAAGAAGAGTGCTCACTGCTCTGGTTTTAGTATCTTCTCTTCCATGAATATTTATCACAGAGTTAGCTCACAGCACACTCTCCCTGCTTATTGCAGTCATTTGCCATATATGCCATCATCGTTAAAGGTCTACATGCTTTTCTGTTATGCAGCTTGTGGTTTTGTGGTTTATAGTATCTGTGTGCCTTCCTTAATGATGGCTTTAATTTTTATTGAGACAAGGATTAACTTTTTACCTTTATGAAAAAAATTATAATATTTAAAAAACAGTTGTTTCTTTTCACTAACTCAGTTTAAATGTGAAATCAGTATATCTTTTAATAGTCATCTCTTCCTAATGACATACTTATTTTATCTAAGGTATCTATGTGAACATGCAAGTTACTATTCACATGCAATTCTTTCACAATTCTTCTCCAAATCTAGAAATCAGACTTGGCTTAATCAGACAAAAGCCCTAAGGATGTTTAGTACAGTTGTTCTAAATGAAAGCTAGATAAATTTGGTTGCTATACAGACCTATTTAAAAGCCTAAACAAACCTTAATCAAATTAAAGATTCATAAATGACAGACACTGTATTGATTCACACATGCTAATACATAATTTGTAAATTTGCATTAATATATTATCCAAGTCAACCCTGTCAATTTTCCTTTTCATGTCAAAAACAGTAATTACTACAATTCTAATTATTGGTTGTTTCTAATTATTCATAATCATGTTGTTTGCCAAATTGGTTATTGTAGAATTAGCTTATTTCTAAGGTGATGAGATGCATTCAACAATTTATGAAATTATCCAATATAGGAATTTTTGTTTATAATAATTACAGACAACATTAAATAACTTATGCTGATGTTACATCATGTTTTGCAAGTAGATTTGAGACAATGTGAAATTTGAAAACAATACGGAATCAGAGTTCTTCCTAATGTTCTTGATCCTTCTCTTTCATTAGGGTCAAGCCTATTAGATGCATTTCTAAAAATTTCTATGCTGACTCTCTAAATCATGTTTCCAATCTTATATGGTGAGGATAATTATATCCATTCCTCAATATGTTAACCTATCAAACAGATATTAACTTATTATTGGAAAGAGTGCACTTGAATGCTAAAGTAACCAGGAAAACTAAAATTTCTCAACAAAGTAAGCTGTCCTAAGTTAGACAGCGAGTGAACCAAGCCCCAGGAGGGTAAGGGTGTCTGTCCTGTTGGCCCCTAAAGTGTCACTGCCTGGCATAGGGTCTGACAGGATCAGGCAACTAATAAGTACTGGTTCAATGGAATACAATGTTATAGGCAATTTATCACGTGTTCTTGTTCCATATACTCACCAGTGCTGTTTTATGCCTCTATACTTTCATTTGTAATTATTTTTCTCTAAAAACTCTTTTTCATTTCTTCATTATATGGCTGTCAATCATCTTTTAAAAGTTTGAACTGGCATATCTAAGAAGTTTCCTGGGTCCTCAGAGCTGAGCAAAGCAATCCCAAAGCTTAATCTTTTATCTTAAACACAGTGTATGCAATTCTGATCAAATATAGTTTCTGATTCACCTTGGAGTACCTGGTGCTTAGCTTAATGCCTGGCACATAGAAGCTACTCAATAAATGATCATTGAACTTAAGTGTTTCTAAGTATCAAAGCACAACTGTATTTTTGGGGGGCATGGTTGTTTGTTATTTATTTGTTTGGTTTCCATTGTTTTTAACCAGTCTAACTTTGGGTTTTAAATTTAAATTTTAGTGTGTGCACTCTAATAGAAATTAATAGAACTGCAAATATGTGCACTCTGACAGAAATGAATAGAACTGCAAACTCTCCTACCTAAAAATATTTTACCTGTGCTTTTGAGAGTGTTTCTGGTGAATTATCAAACACTGTGACTGGTACGTTGTTATGGCTATTTAAATAACTTGCCTGTATGTGCCTACATGACTGAAATTCTGTCCATAAAACAAATTGGATACGACTACTTTTGTCCATATTGGAAAAAGCTTTGCTCACGTTCCAATTGTAGAGGATCTACAACTCATCAAGTCATTCTCATAATTCCTATGGATCTTAAATAATCTTATTAGAATTTCTTTTGACTAAAAAGATGGCAATTAATGTAGCCTAATAGAAACTCATAGTCTAAAATATGATCAACTGAATATCAGTACTCCAGAAGAATGAGGGAGTTTTGAGAAGGTAGAATTCACTTGATAGCAGCTCACTCTCACCAACTCATCCTTATGTCTTCCTTCTTTGAACACAAGAGGATCTTTATCTTTTCACAATTATGGGTAAGGTACGTAGGATAATTAGCTTGACTAGCATAAATATGTTTTAGGATAGAGAGGTTTTACAAAACACACAACGTATTAATTAATTAGGATTTATTTTTATTCTCATGGAGATAAAACACATTATGATCGATAACAGTTAACAGTTAAATCATACAAAGCCACTTAGACCACTGGATCCGTGACTGATAGATGTTACCTGTTGCTTTTATTGACAACTGAATGTGGCCCTGTCATATGATTTGGACACAACTAATTGTTCTGAGCTTTATTTTTTTCCCCCTCATTGTATTAAGGAAAAAATAAATTCTTTAAATTCTGAGCCACAGTCATTCCTGAGCCATTGCTCCTCCTGCACACTTCCAGGAAATGTGCCATACAATTATGCTGAAAACAATGTTTTTAGCTTGAATTTTGGTACACTGAACGACTGTTTCAATGCATTTGACATTCATTTTGAAATTGGAATGGTAGGAAACTCCCATTTTAAAGGTACATATATATCCTCATTTCTCAAAACTTGTAAAATCACAAGGAAAACAATACACAGAAGTTAGGGAGTGTTTGAAAGCCAGGCAGATTAGAAAAGAGATAGATGATTAAGTGGAACTTGGGGACATACTTCCTAAGTGCTGCACAGCTGTGAGTATTGCCAAAACCAAGAGATTTGCCCAGAATAATTCCAGAAAATATGAAAAATTGTTAACAGGGAAGGCAAACATGAAGAAAATAACCGAAATCAACGATAGTGTTTGAATGCCAGTTTATGGATTAAAAAGAAAACTGAGTTTCCATTTTTCTTACACCCCTCTCTAATAATGTAGTCAGGCAATTAACACCCATTCATGTCTCTGGAAACATGATTTAATTCTCTGGAAAAATTAAACCAGGATGCAGATATGAAGGGTATGTGACTTCCTTCTAAATATAAATGGGAACCAAAATTATTCAATGATTTTTGACCAGCGAATAATTATACAGCTTTATCTCACTTTTTTGTCTCAGGGTAAAAAGGGAAAACATGCATACTTATTAATATAATTATTTTGGTAATACAAATAAAACCATTTAGTGGCAACCCCCCTCGGGTTCCCTTCTACTATGGGAGATTTTCTGTCCTCTCAATAAATCCTGCTTTCTAAAAAAAAATTAGTGTTTTTACCTTTTTATTTTAAGCAAACTTTTATTGCATTTTCATGCATATGCAGAAAAGAGCACAAGTACGTGAATATGTTAATGATTTTTCACAAGGTGATCAACATCCTTTTTGTAACCAGCACCTCCAAGAAACTAGAGAATACCTTCAGCACCGTCTACAGTTTGCTCATTGTTAGTGTACAGAAATGCAATTGATTTGTATGTGTGTGTTGATTTTGTATCCTGCAACTTTGCTACATTTATTTGTTCTAACAAGGTGTGTGTGTGTGTGTGTGTGTGTGTGTGTGTGTGTGTGTGTGTAATAGTTATAGTGTTTTATATATAGTATCATGCCATCTGTGAACAGTGATTATCTTACTTCTTCCTTTCCAATCTGGATATTTTTACATTTTATTGCTTAAATACTCTGGCCAGAACTTTTGACACTATGCTGAGTTGAAGTGTTACTTTCTTCCCGATCTTAGAGAAAAAACTTCAGTCTTTAACCTTTGAGTAGGATGTTAACTGTGGGCTTGTCATATATGATATTTATTATTCTGAGGTAGTTACTTCTATTCCTAGTATAGTAAGTATTTTTATCATGAAAGTGCATTGAATCTTGTTAAGTGCTTTTTTCGACATCAGTTGAGATGATCATGTGGTTTTTGCCCTTCATTCTGTTAACGGGGTGTATTACATTGATTTATTGTCATATGTTGAACCAACCTTGCATTTGAAAAATAAATATCACTTGATCATGTGTGTTGTGCTTTTAAAGTGCTGTTGAATTTGGTTTGCTAGTATTTTGCTGAGGATTTTTGTGACAGTGCTCATCAATATTGGCCTGCAGATTCTTTTGCTTGTGGTGTCTCTGTCTGAAAGTATTTCTTCCTCTTAATTTTTTTTTTTTTGAAGAGTTTGGGAGAATTGGTGTTTGGTAGAATTCCCCAGTGAAACCACCTAGTATTGAACTTTTCTTTGTTGGAAGTTTTTTGATTACTGATTCAATCTCCATAGTAGTCACTCGTCTGTACAGTTTTTCTGTTTTTTCATTAACGTCTTGGTAATTGTGTGTTCCAAAAATTTATCTGTTTCTTCAAGGTTATTCAATTTGTTGGTGTACAATTGCTCATAGCACTGTCTTATGATCCTTTGTATTTCTATGGCAACAGTTTTAATATCCTTTCCTTCACTTCTGATTTTAGTTGAGTCTTCTCTCCTTTTTTTCTTAGACAATCTAGCTAAGGGTTTGTTAATGTTGGTCTGTACAAAAAATCAACTCTTATTTTGTTGATTTCAAAAATATTCTTTATTCTAAACTTTGTTATTTTCTTCTTTTTGCTAATTTTGGGTTTAGTTCATTATTATTTTTTTTTTCCTAATACCTGAAGTGTAAAATTAGGTCATCAGTTTGAGATTTTTTTCATGTATTCATTTATCTCTATAAAGCACTGCTTTCAATGCATCCCATGAATTTTGGAATGCCGTGCTTTCATTCTTGTCTCAAGGTATTTTAAAACTTTCCTTGTGATGGCTTCTTTGACCCATTGCTTGTTTAGGAGTGTGTTGTTTAATTTTCAATATTTGTAGATTTACCAATTTTCCTTCTGCTATTGATTTCTAGTTTTATTTCATTGTGATAAGAAAAGACACTTTGTGTCAGTTCAATCATGTGTTTGGTAAGACTTGTTTCATGGCCTATTATGTGCTTTATGTTGGAGAATGTACTATGTGTGTACTTGAGAAGAATGTATATTCTGTTGTTGCCTACAGGAGCATTCTGTATATATCTGTTAGATACAATTGTTTTAAAATATTGTTCAAGCTCTCTGTTTTCCTTACTGATGTGGTTGCTCTATCCATTATCAAAATTAGAGTATAGAGGTCTCCTGCTAGCAGTTTGTTATTGTTTATTTCTCCCTTCAACTCTGCCAAAGTTTGTTTCATATATTTAGGAATTCTGTGCATCAATACTTATAGTTGTTAAATATTCTTGTTAAATTTACCATTTTATATTTACATAATGTCCTTCTTTTGATCTCTTGTAGAAGTTTTTGCCTAAAGTCTATTATGTCTGATATTAGTATAGCCACTTATGGTCTCTTTTGGTTTCATTTTCAGGAAATATCATTTTCCATTCTTTCAATTTTAGCCTGTGTATGTCTAAATATCAAGAGAGTATCTCTTAGTCAGCATATAGTTAAATTTTACTTTTTTCAAAGTTAATGAATTTAGCCAGTCTATGCCTTTTAATTGGTGTATTTAGTCCACTACATTTACTGATAGGGAAAAACCTACTATTGCCATTTTGGTAATTGTTTTCTGTATGCCTAGTTTTTTTGGTACTGCTTTTCTGCTCTTAGTACTCCTTTTCTGCCTTTCTTCGTGTTTTCTTGATATTTTTGGTGGTGATATGCTTTAATTATCTTCTTATTTCCTGTTTTGGATATTCTATTAATGCTTTCTGTGTGGTTACCATTGCAATTACATAAGATACCTCAAAGTTACAGCATTCTATTTTAAACTGATAACAACTTAATTTAAGTCACATGCAAAAACTACCTCTTCTACAGCTTCACCTCACCATTTTATGTATTGATGTAGCAAATTATATATTTACATGTTGTATATTTATTAACATGGATTTATACTTTTTATGTTTTGTCATTTAAATTTTACACATCAAAATTACAATAATACATGTTACTCTGTCCATTTATTTATCTTTACTGATGGCATACACACACACACACACACACACACACACACACACACACATATATGCCACCATACCTAGCTATAAAAATTTTTAAAATGCCATACACACACACACACACACACACACACACACACACACACACACACACACACACACACACATATATATAGGAGTTGCATGTGTGTGGATATATTATATATGTAAATATATATATATTTGGAAGAAATAAAATTTTCTTGAGAGACAGCATGACTGTCTATGTAGAAAATTCAAAAAATATGAGAATAAAGGCTCCTAGAACTAGTAAATGAGCTTAACAAGGTCAGAGGACAGAAAGTGATTGTACAAAATCATTTGTGTTTCTACATACTAGCAATAAGTTATGAGAAATTAATTTTTTTTTGAGTTGGAGCCTCACTCTGTCACCCAGGCTGGAGTGCAGTGGTACTCTCATGGCCACTGCAACCTCGACCTGCTGGGCTCAGGTGATCCTTCCACCTCAGCCTTCCAAGTAGCTGGAACTACAGGCACATGCCACCACCCCAAGCTATAAAAGTTTTAAAGTGCCATTTGCAGCAGAAACAAAAATAATAAAATACTTAGGAATGAAATCTTACAATATATATACAAATCTCTATACTGTAAATTATAAAATAGTGATGGAAGGAGTAAAAGAAAAGAAATAAATGGGGAATATATTGTATTTATGGAAGATTTAGTATTTTAAATATCAATTCTGCTCAAGTCAATCTATGGATTAATGTAATCACAGTTAAAATTCTAAAATATTTTTAATAGAAATTGCCAGATTGATGAGATGATTTATTTAGGTAACCAAGGTAGGTGTGGCAGTGTGTGTCTACAGTTTCATCTACTTGGGAGGCTGAGGTGGAAGGATTACCTGAGCCCAGGCGTGAACTGTAATTGTATCACTGCACTCCAGTCTGGGCAACAGAGTAATACTCTGACTCAAAACAACAACAACAAAAACTAGAATAGCTAAAACAATGTTGAGGGTTTCGTTTCTTGTAAACCATTTCATTGAGGAATGACTGACATGTAAAAAACTGCACATATTTAACATATACTATTTTGTGAGTTTGGGAATAAGCTCCCATCCTTGAAATCATAACTACTACCACCAAGACCATAACCATATTTATCTCCTCCCAAAGTTTCATCTGGTCATATTTATTATAATTATTATTACTACTACTACTGCTGCTGCTACTACTACTACTACTACTTCTACTACTACTACTATCATTATTATTATTTCTTGGGTGTGGTAAAACTCTTAGGATCTACCTGCTTAGTAAATTTTAGGGACCCAATACTACTATTAGATACAGGCACTCTGCTATACAGTAGTAGAAAAACGTATTCATCTTTCATGAGTGGAACTTTGAACCCCGTGACCATCTCCTCTCCATTTCTTCCTTTCTACAGTCTCCGGCATTACCATTGTGTTCTCTGCTTCTATGAGATGGGCTCTTTTAAATTCTACATGTAAGTGAGATCATGCAATACTTTTATTTCTATGTCTGGCTTCTTTCTCCATGTTCATCAATGTTGTTACAAACAGCATAGTGTTTTTTCTATTATAAGGCTGAATAATAATATTCCATCACACACACATATACATACATGTATGCACATATCTACATTCATATATCCACATACATATATATCACATTTACTGTTAATGGACACTTTGTTTCTATATGTTGGACATCATGAATAATGCTACCATGAACTTGGGAGTGAAGATATCTCTTTGACATACTGATTTAATTTCCTTTGGATATATACCCAGTAGTGGAATTGTTGGATCATATGGTAGATCTATTTTTAATTTTGGAGAAACCTACATACTGTTTTTTCATAATTGCTGTATCAATTTACATACCCAGCAACAACCATTCCTGTTTCTCTATATCTTTGTCAATGCTTATCTTTTTAATAATAACCATTCCAAAAAACATGGAGTGAAATTTTATTGTGGTTTTTATTTGCATTTCCCTAATGATCATTGATGATAAGTACCTTTTCATATAACTGTTATTTGTTTGTTTTCTTTGGACACATGTCTGTTTGGGTCCAATTTTCTTAAACAGGTTGTTTTATTATTATTGATTTATATGAGCTCCTTTTATATTTCATACATTAACCCTTTATCAGATATAAGGCTTGCAAATATTTTCTTCCATTCCATAAACTGACTTTTCAGTTTGTTGCTTATTTTCTTTTGTGTGTAGAAATTTTTAGCTTGGTGCAATCCCATTTGTCTTTTTTTTTTTTTTTTCTTCTTTTTGCTAGTGTTGCCTGTGCTTTTGATATTATATCCAAACATTCACTGCCAAATCGATGTTCAGAAGTTTTCTTCTGGAAATTTCATAGTTTCAGGCCCTAGGTTTAAGACTTGAATTTGTTTTGAGTTGAATTTTTGTTTGGTGTGAGATAAGGGTCCACTTACGTTCTTTTGCATGTGAATATTCAGTTTTTTCTCCCTTTGGAGAGTTATTTTTGTTTCCCTGCATAATTAGTTTCCTGCTAAGGATATCTTTGCCTATCCCCAAATCACAAAGAAATAGTTCTGGTTTTTTTTTTCCACCTAGATTTTTTTATTGCCCTAGTTTCACATTTAGATGTAGAATGTATCTGGTATTGATTTTCATATATAATGCAAAGGTCAACATTTATTTGTTTATATAAATATCTGAATGATGCATTTATTGATCAAACTTTAATCTTTTCCCCACCTCACTTCAGTTTTACATTTGCCATGCATTCAGTGACTAAGTATGTGTGGGTCTGTTTCTTGATTTTCTATTAATTTCTATTGATCTATTTGTCTATACCTGCACAATGCCACACTGTTTTAATTACTGTGGCTTTTTGATAAACCCTGATATCTAGTAAGTCATCCAGCTTTACTCTTCAACATTATCTTGCCTATTCTTTATCCTTTATATTTTCTTATAAATTTAAAATTTTTTAATCTATTTTTACTGAAATCTTTTTGAATTTTGATTAGAATTTCATTAAATCTATAGATTAATTTGGGAGTCTTGCTATCTTTAGAATAGCTGGTTTTCTAATCCATGATCATAGTATACAAGTTCTTATATTTATTTTTCATTATCATAAATCTTATTGAGATATAATTTACATGTCATACAGTCTATATAAAGTGTGCAATTCAGTGGTTTTCAGAATATTCACAAACTTGTATGATCATCATCACCTGCCCATTTGTTCCAAGTCAATCTTCATGCTGCCTCCTCCTAGTTCCTGAAAATCTCTCATCTACTTTTTGTCTCTATAAATTTGCTTGTTCTGGATATTTCATTTAGATAAAATCATTTAATATGTGATTCTTGTACTCAGTATAGTAGTTCCAAGGTTCATTCACGTTGTAGCATGTAGCAGATATTTTTATTACCAAATAATATTCTATTTTGTATATGTATCACTTCTTGTTTACCCATTTATCTGGTGATAGGCATTTAGATTTTGTTCATGTTACAGCTACTATGAACAAATGTTGAGGTGTACATCTGTGTTCAAGTCCTTAAAAACATGGACACATGTTATTAATTCTCTTGTGTATGTACTTGGAGTGAAATTGCTGGGTTAAATGGCAATCTTCATTCACAATGATTTTTTATTTTTATCAACATTATTCTATACTTTTTAGATTTACATTTATGTGCACCTTTTGTTAAATTTGTCCTTAAGTATTTTGATATTTGTTGGTGAATTATAAATATTATGTTCTTCTGTATTTCTTTTCTTGTTTGCTACTATAATATACAAATACAACTTATTTTGATATATTGATCTTTTATCTGTGACATAATCGTTAATTCTAATAGTTTGTGTGCAGACTGAGACTTTTTATTTACATAAAATGATGTCTGTATTTATTGATAGTTTTACTTCTTTTTTTTCACCCTTGCCTTGTTGCACTTGCCTCATCTTAGACTATAACAGTCAATGAAAGTGTTAATAAGGGGCATCGTTTATTCACAGTCTCCAGGATAAACTTCTCAAAATTTTACCACTAAGTATGATTATATTTAATAATTGTTTCTTCACTTTCTGGTATGCTTATTTTTAAAAATTCATATGTTCATGTTAAATTTTAGCAAATGATTATTGGGAAGGTATTATATTTTTCCTCCTTTATTGTATTAATGCCATGAATAACATTAATTTAATTTCTAATGTTTAACAAATCGAGCATTTCTAGAATTAAGTGCGTTGCCCGTGATGTGTTTTTTTAAATATTTGATTTGCTATTATATTACTTATATTCTTTTACATCTGTATTCATTAGAAAAAACTAACCTGTAATTTAACTTTCTTGTATTGTCTTATTCAAGATTTAGTATCAGGGTTAATTTGAGAAGTGTTTTCAATTCCCTCTTCTCTGGAAGATTTCATGTAATATTGAACTTTTCTTCTTTAAATATTTGGAAGAATTTGATAGTCATCTTTGCCTGGAGACTGCTTTGAGGGAAGAGTTTTAACTAGAGATTTGTGGGGGTTTTTTAATTGTTTTTTTGTAGATTTAAGACTAGAGATTATTTATTTTTTTACAGGTGCAAAATTATAGAGCACATTTATTTTAATTTTTAATTTTAAAGATGTTGGGTACAATTCAAGGATAGGTATACAAATGTTCATTATGCAGGTACCCTTGTTGAGGTGTGCCCCCCACTACCCCAAGCAGATTCCCACTACTGCCAATCCCTCCTCTCCTACCCCCCACCTCCCAGCAGTTTCCTGCTACTGCCAATTCTTTTCTTATAGTGTGATAATTGTTCAAGGTTCACTTATGAGTGAGAACATGTGATACTCAGTTCTTTGTTTCTGCAATAGATTACTCAGTATTATCGATTCTAAGTCCATCTGAGTTGCTATGAAATACATAATTTTGTTCTTCTTTATGACTGTATAATGTTACATCATTATTCATTCTTATTATTGTTTGTAAGGCACTCTTTTTCTAGGCGTTTGTCATTTCATATAATTTTTAAAAATATCAGCATAAAGTATTTTTCTGGACTCTTTTTTTTTTTTTGAGTCAGAGTCTCACTCTGTTGCCCATACTGGAATGCAGTGGCCACTCCCGGCCACCACAGCCTCCACCTGCTGGGCCCCAGCGATCCTTCCGTCTCAGCCTTCAGAGTAGCCGGAATTACAGGCATGCACTACCACACCCGGCTGATTTTTTGATTTATTGTAGAGATAAGGTCTCGCTGCCCAGGCGGGTCTCGAACCCTTAGGCTCAGGCAATCCACTCACCTCAGCTTCCCAAAGGTGCAGGATTACAGGCTGAGCCACCTGTACTCTTATTACTTTATTTTTGCATGATTTCTTCTCTCTTTTCATTTCAGTCTTGCTAGAAGTCAATCAGTTTATTAGTGTTTTTAAGACACTGACTTTGGCTTTATTTATTTTGCTCTACTTTAGTTCTTATTTAAGTTTATTATTTATTTATATTTTAATTCTTTTGGTTTAATCTAGTGAGTTTTTATTTGTTGCTTTATCTTCTTGAGAGGTGCTATGGGTTGGTTTTCATATGTAAATTGTTGCTGGACACCAAAAATTATTGGGAATGCATTTCTTAGATAATTCCTCAGATATATTCTTTGATATATACTACTACATATATCTGCCTGTCTCTCATCTTTCTTTCTTTCATCTATTATCTATCATCTGTTTTCATCTTCTTCATCATCATCATCATCTACTCAAATAAGCAAGATGCACCATGAAGTCAGGAATCACTTTCTGTTTGTTAATTGGTATATGTCCAAATATAGCAACAGAACATTCCCTGACAGAGTAGGGACAATTCTTTCTTGCACATCATTGTAATCATTTATGACTAGGAATTTTACTATACATATAGCTTAGGCTGCCTATCATTATGGTTGACATTTTTTCTTTATACTGTATTTAATAATTGTATGTCTTCTTCATCTAACAGTTCTTTAGGAGTGTACATTTTAACAATCTTGAAATGATTTGATATTTTTGTTTAAATTTTTTAAAATTAGTTTCTAGCTTCATTTTTAAGCTAATTTCTGTTAAATATTCTAATATGTATTTTTGCTGCCTTATTATTCAGCTTTAATGTTTGTCATTTTGACAATTTTTTTTTTTTTTGAGTTGGAGTCTTACTCTGTCACCCAGACTGGAGTTCAGTGGCTGCTCCCGGCCACCCCAGCCTCGACCTGCTGAGCTCCGGTGATCCTTCCGCCTCAGCCTTTCAAGTAGCTGGAACTACAGGCGTGCGCTTCCACGCCTGGCTAATTTTTGATTTATTGTAGAGATGAGGTCTTGCCAAGTCACCCAGGCAGGTCTCGAACCCGTGGGCTCAGGCAATCCACTCACCTCAGCCTCCCAAAGTGCTGGGATTACAGGCTGAGCTACTGAGCCCGACAATTTTTATCTTGAATTCTATGTCATTACTGCTATTATTGCTTTCATATTTTTAAATTTTTGATTTTTTTTGCCATTAAAAAAAATTTGTTGTTACTTCTGTGGCACTTAACTTTTGGTCTTTTTCCATTAAATAAAGACTTAAAAATCTTTCATTTTGAGAGTCTTTAGTTTTAAGTAAACCATTTATACACTAATTATGATGATTGATGTTATTCTTACTTTTTTTCTATTCTCTGATCTATTTCTTTTCTTGCTGTTTATTATTTTTATAATAATTTTATGATTTTTTTGCTGTAGAGATTTGGAAAGTATACACAGAAAATATAATTTTCTAAATTCTAAGAAATTTTAAACTTACTTGAATATATTTTTCTCTTATCATCAATGAGTAGAGTAAAACAGCAACTCTTGTCATTCACATCCCCCAACTCAGATTTAGCATGCTTTCATGTTTCTTTTTTTTCCCTCAATTTTGTTTTTCCTGATATAATCTCAGATTTCAGATTCAGGTTATTATTACATATGAGTTTTATATTGTCCATTTAATTACAAGTACTGTGTTTGAATTTATTTTTTTGGCGATTGGGTCTTACTATGTTGCCCAGGAGGGTCTCAAACTCCTGACATCAAGCAGTCCTCCCTCCTCAGCCTCCCAAAGTGCTAGGATTACAGGTGTGAGCCACTACCACACCTGGCTATGTTTGAAATTTTAAAGCACAATTCTGTTTACTGAATTATATTATATTTGTGTCTTAGTTGACTGAAGTAACTATTCAAACAATTTTTTTAACAAAGAATTTTGAGTAATACTGCCTCTCCATCTAGCATATTGGTCTACCATATTAGCAAGAACTTTTATGACTATATGCACCTTGGATCTAAATGTGTTTACATTAGCAATTGTGATTTTCACCTTCACATTTTTTTCTAATTTTAGATTGTTCCTTTCATAATACTATACTCATAATGATCCTTTCTTCATGGGAATGATAGAGAAATTTATCGGGACAGCTCTTTGCTTATTTTATCCACTTGCTCATACAGAAATCCCAGGAACCATACAGGCTGGTTGTTGTAAGCATCCATCACCTGGCCTGTATAATGCCATTAGCTTTGGAGTTGAAAGATCACTCTAAACTGTCTGCTTGCTTTCCTCAAATGAGGATCTTCCTCAGGCAAGACAAAAGGGTCCTTCAACCTCCAGCAAATCTTCCCTGTGAGCCCAAACTCTCCTTTACTTACAGTGGGGTTACATCTAGATAAACACATCATCAATCAAATATATCATTTGAGTTGGAGTCTCACTCTTGTCACCCAGGCTGGAGTGCAGTGGCATTCTCACAGCCACCAAAGCCTCAGCCTGCTGGGGTTAGGTGACCTTTCTTCTCAGCCTTCCAAGTGGCTGGAACCACAGACACAATTGAATATATCTTAAGCCAAAAAATGCATTTTATCCCCGATAAACCCCTCAGACAGTCAGAAAACCCTGAGTTGAACAATGTAAGTTGGGAATGGTCTGTATAGAATCTACTTTGAGAACTTCCTGCCTGTGGGTGACACTCTTCCTCATTTCCAGAGCTGATGCCAGCTTTCTGTCCTTGGATATTTGGTGAGTCGTTTCCAAGGCAGAGGTGGGAGCTGAGGAGGATTTTGCTCAGATCTTTATCCACATCCAGATGATGTCCCAGCATCTGGAGGGCTTATTCTTAAGTCTGATCAAGTTTGGAGAAGGAGGAAAGCTGCGTTCTGTGCCTTCTGAGATAGAGGAAGTCGGATGAAAACTAGCCTCTGGGACGTGAAGGGTGAGGCAGCCTCCGTAGGCCTTGCTCCAGACGATCCTGCAGGGTGATGCCAGGAGAGAGGCCTCTGTGTGGACCAGCATCCAGGCTGCTTGGGAGGAACCTTTCATCCCAGGGCGAGTCTGATCTGGTCCTCCACTGGCCAGCTGGACTGTGTCTTGCACTATGCAGCCTCCCTTTTTCTCTGCAGCTCCTTGACTCCCCCACCTCCCTGCCAGCCTGGTGTGGCTGATCAAGCTGTTCACACAACTGGAAGACATCAGAAGTTAAACACTCATTATTTTAATTTGATGCTAATCATGTGTTAATGAGACTAATCCTTGCAATGATTCAGGTAATTTGCTTAATGGCTGCCCAGAGTACAGATTACAGCAATCAGTCACGTCTGATAAGATGTCTGTTGTGCAGGAGGCTGTCAGGTGAACGAGGTGGGAAAAGCCTCAGGAGCCAGGGTCTGATGTCAGGCATGCTCTGCACTGGGGACGGGAGTGGAGGAAAGGTGACAGCTCCAAGATTCACATTTCCACCAGAAATGAGCATTCTCATGCTCTTGTTTAGAAAGAAGTTGGTGTTGACAGGCTTTCTCATCTCACGGTGACACCCACACAGAGATAAGTACAACAGTTTGAGGAAAGTTGGATATATAATTCATTTTTTTCTGGAGAAGTGATTGACTCCACAATGTTTGTGGTAGACATAGTGCTATGATTGTTAAAAATCGCGTTTAAATCTTGTTTTCTACCAACATGTCAAAGGAAAAATGAGACCACTCAGAGCAAAGGAAGATACATATTTCTTCCCATCCATAGGAAATATAGACCAAAACCAAAAGCCTAAATGGAAGCATATTAACATGCTTTTATTGCATCCAAGCATTGTAGCTCTGCAAGACCATATACAATCAACCCTTCATATCCATGGCTTTCGTGTTCATGGATTCAATCAAACATGCATTGAAATATATATATATATGTAAAAACTAAAAAATAATGCAAGTAAATATAATATAGCAACTATTTGCATTGTATTATAAGTAACTGGTGATGTTTTAAAGTATATGTATATGGGAGGAATTGAGTTGATTGCATGCAAATACAATGCCATTTTATATGAGACTTGAGCATTCCTGAATTTTGTTATCCTGGGTTTTGTGTGTGTGTGTCATTATGGGGGGGGGTGTCCCAGGACCAATTCCCCACAGATACTTATGGAAACTGTAGATACAGTCTCTGACATGCATAAACTAATCAGTGACTCCCAAGTTGGAGGCATCTCACCCTCTATAACATTGCTGGATTGAAATACTGACATTTAATAAATTAAGTGTACAGATACAGAAATAGCAAAGCACTTAGGGAATACATGTTAAAAAATGCTGCCTATTATTTGCTTTGACTTAATCTCTCCATACTGATATGACATCTAGAATTTTATTGATTTATGACCTATGCATCAATATCTGAATCATTCCACTCTCTCCAGATATCTTGATGAAGAGTGGAGAGTGAGAAGGGGAGAAGGATTCAGGCATAAAAGAAAGTTTGTAGTTTGTTTTATGTTTAATTTAGTCATTTTGATACTGTCTCTTTTTTTAATATTCTCTCTTAATACCCTCTTATATCTTCTACAGAATTCAATTTATTTCAATTTAACAAACATTTCTCCAGTGTGTACTGCCTTCCAGGAGCTATTTGTTTATAAGAAGACAGGGCAGGGTTAGCATCATCCTCAGGAATAAAGAACGTGCTTGCATTGAGAGAGTGAGGGTAGGCATGAACAGGAAAGGAAAGACTAGAGAGCCAGCTGTCTGTGGACCAGACATTTAGCTGCTATAACCATGATGTGAATATGCAGTGAAGATCCAGAGTAGGTGATGTAACATGAGCAGAAGGTTTTGGATTGGCTTCAACAGGGGGATTACCCATTACCCACATAGGGGCAATCACAGCTTCTAAGACATACAGAGTTACAATTTTAAGTAAGCATTAACCCTTTGCACCCATGTCAACAGTTTTCCCTTTCCACACTATTTATCAAGTCATTTTATCATTATAAAAGACTTTTATGAGGTATCCATTTTATGCTATATAAGTGCAAATAAAATGTGTTTTGTATTGGTGACAATGCTTTTGATGAGATTTTTTAAAAAGAATCATGGTGCTGTTTTGTGAACACTTGACATATAAGAGAATTATCTGTGGTGTGTTTTTTTTTTTTTGAGTTGAAGTCTCACTCTGTCACCCAAACTGTAGTGCAGTGGCATGCTCCCAACCACCACAGCCTTGACCGGCTGGCTTTGGCCATCCTTCCGCCTCAGCCTTCCAAGTAGCTAGAACTACAGGCGCATGCTACCACGCCTGGCTAATTTTTGATTTATTGTAGAGATGAGGTCTCGTCAAGTTGCCCAGGCGGGTCTCGAACCTGCGGGCTCAGGCAATCCACTCACCTCAGCCTCCCAAAGCACTGGGATTACAGGCTGAGCCCCCAAGCCCGGCAAGTGGTGTTTTCTTAACAGGAACCCATTGACTAGAATTTGAGAGCCAGTGCTTACAAGACTGGCAGACCATTGTTGTAGCAGTAGGTGTTTTTGTTGTTGTCATTGTTATCATCATCATTTTCAGCCCTGTTTTGTATAAAGGAGGGGGAATGCTTATGTGGCTTACTAAAGATAAGGCCATCTCCACTAAAGCAGGGGGTAAACCACTCATCGCACTGAACTTGAACTCCAAGTTTCCCTAATGGTACATTGCTTCTTCCATTAAGCTGAGGCAAGAAATAAGTCATAGAGAGGATAGGAAGTGAAAAATGCTGGACATCTATATTAATGTAAAGAAAATAAAGTTTTGGGAGGATACGGTGATGGTTACAGTGATTCATTTATTTGAGAAATGCTTATATGTTCATGGTGTAAGTGTCTTAGTACATTCAGGCTGCTATAACAAAATACCATAAACTGAGTGGCTTACAAACAACAGAAGTTTATTTCTCACAGTCCTGGAGGATGGGAAGTGTAAGATCAGGGTGCCAGCATGGTCAAGTTCTGGTGAGGGTCCTCTCCAATCTGCAGGTTGCCAACTTCTCACTGCATTCTCACTTGGTAGAAGGAACAAACAAGCTTCCTTAGATCTCTTTTATAAAAATGCAAATTCATTCATGAGGGTTCTGCCCTCTTGACTTATTCACCTCTCAAAGACCCTACCTTTAAATGCTAACATTGGAAATGTAAATTTTGAGGGCAGAAACATTCAGGCCATCAAAATTAGAAATACAATTTCCTTGACAGTCACTCAACAAAATATTTTCATATAATCTAGCCAAATATGTAAAGTATTTATATGCTAAAAATTTCACAAGGCTGATGAAGGAAATCAAAGAAGATTTACATAAATGAAGAGGCATCCTATGTTCATGAATTAGAAGACTCAACATAGAAAAGTCATTTCTTCTCAAATTGTTATACAGGTGTCTGTCTAATCACAGCAGTATTTTTGTAGCTATAGACAAGATTATTTCAAATTTATATGAAAAAACAAAGTAGAGTAGCTATAATAATTTTGAACAAGTATAGTAAGGTGGGAAGAATCAGTTTACTGAATTTCAAGACTTATTTTATTGCTATAGTAATTAAGACTATATGGCATTAGCAAAGGGATAGATACCTAGATCAACAGAATAGAAAACACCAAATATATACCCACACACATAAGCTCATCTGATTTTTGATAAAGGTGCAAAAGAAATGCAATGCAGAAATGAGTCTCAACAAATATTACTGAAGCAGATTAAAAGCTCTAGGCAAAATTACCCAGGTGTGGTAGCACGCACCTATAGTTCCGGCTACTTGGAAGACTGAGGTGGAAGGATTGCCAGATCCCAAGCTGACGTATGCTGGGGTGGCTGTAAGCGTGCCACTGCACTCTAGCCTGGGCAATGAAGTGAGACTCCAACTCAAAAAAAAAAAAAAAAAAAAAAAACTCTAGGCAAAATGAAAAAAGACTTTGATCTAAATAGCAGGCCTAAACTGACATTTGGCTCAAAAATAGATTATGAATTTAAATGTAAATTGTAAAACTAAAAACTTTTAGGAAAAAACCCAGAAATTATCTTTAAGATATGGAGCTATGAAACTAGGAGAAATATTTGCAAATCATAAATATCATAAAAACTAATGTTTATATATCTAGAACATGTAAAATGTTCTCAAAGCTCAAAAGTAAGAAAATGAGCAATCTATCCAGTAAGTGGCCAAAGATATAAACAAATATATCCCTATATTCCAAAGGGAATATACAATTGACAAATAATTGCATTAAAATATATTAAACTTCATTAACCATTAGGGAAATGCAAATTAAAACCACAAAAAGATATTTCTATGCCCATTAAAGTGTCTAAAATAAAATATAGTAACAACACTAAATGCTAGTAGAGTTGCAGAGAAACTTGATAACTCATATTTAGTTGTCTAAATGTAAAGTGTACAGCCACTCTGGAAAATAGTATGGCAATTTCTTTAAGAACTAAACATACAATTACCATAAAACTTAGCAACAAAACTTAGGTATTTATTCCAGAAAAATGTAAACATAGACTCACATAAAAATCTGTACACTGATGATCATAGCAATGTTATTAATAATTGCAAAAAACTAGGAACAAATTAGGTATCCTTCAGTGATTAAACTGTGTCCCATTCATGCCAACTTCTCACTGCGTTCTGCATACTGCTCAGCAACAAACAGGAACATGCTCTTGATACATGCAACAATCTGTGTAAATCTCCAGAGAATTATGCTGAGTGAAAACAAGCTGACTCTAGTTATATATTTTATGACTTTATTCATATAATATTCTTAAAATGAGAAAGTTATAACAATGAGAATAGATTAGTGTTTACCAAAGATCAAAGAGGGAGTGGAGTGCATGGAAGAACAGCAGATGTGGATATAAAAGGACCACCAAAGAACCTTTGTGGCGATGGAGGGCTTTGTGCCTTTACTGCATCAGTGTCAGTATCCTGGTTGTGATATAGTGTTATAGTTTTGCAACATACTGCCTTTAGGAAAACCTGAGAAAAGGGGACATGAGATGTCTTTAAACTGTTTCTTACAACTCCATGTGAATCTACAATTACCTCAAAAGAAATAGGGGGAAAAGGCTAGCTCCCAGAGATCTTAGATTCATTCTCAACTTCCTGAGCACAAGTATAATACTTTGTCTTTGGAACATTTTAATTTTAAGGTAAAGTGTTAATATCCATCAAACAGTTCCAGGAGAACATGTGTGCTCTAGAGTGATAATTAGCCATTTTAATTGCTCTCTTATTCTGTCTACATTGTCCACTACTTGAAATATAAATATGCTTTTCATACATGTATTATTGATGTTAAATTGCCATTATATGTTGCTAGAAAAAATCAAAACTCCTCCAAATTAAAGCTTCTTTTGCATTCCAGTTATAGGACATTGAATACTCTATGTTCTGGCAAAAATAAAAGTTTTTTAAAGTTTGGCAATTTGATTTCATTAGGGAATTATTTGGTGATTTGGAGATGTTTTCCTGATACATCTCACAAGTCATGGCAAGTTTTGCTCTCCAATTTTCTTTCCAACTTCTATTCTTGAGTGTCCCTTATTTTACCCTTTTCTACCAACTACGATCTCCTTCTTGTGCTGTTATACTTCTTACTTTTAGTCATTTACTTCACTGCTATGCTCTTTCTCAAAAATGTTGAAAAGACGTGTTGGAGCCTGCAGAACCAACTTTAAAAGTGCCTGTGGGTGTTAAAGGATAGAGATCAAAGTCAGAAGTGTTTGCCTTTCCCAAGTAACTATTAACAGAATTTTTACAAGATATATCTGGGAGTTCACACAGTTTTTGTCAGTAGGCTAAAGATGCAGAATGAATATCAGAAGACATTTGAGCACAAACACATTTACATAACCTCAAGACACATTTTAGTCTTTATTTTCAGACTGATACTTTGAAAACTATCACTTTTGTTTTGAGCACATTTCTTAGGGCTGATTTTGCTTATCCATGTGTATTTAAACATGGGGGGCAATGGAGTGTGTATTTGAAACTCAAGATAGCATATCTCCTGGAAAAGAAGTGAAGACTTCTTTCCAAAGAAAAGAAAATGGAACCTGACATTTTTTGCTCCAGGTCTATGACACTAGACAGAAATTTATATTAGTATCAAACAACTGTAGCTCTAAAAGGCTTGCAAACCCCACCTTCCTTTTAGGAGAGACATTTTCAGCTTAAAATTAATTACTAAAATGTGAAACAAATCAAAAGACAAAACAAATCAGGCTGTTAAGACAAACATTAAAAATCAAATTATGCTCTCAAAATAGGCAATTTACAGCTTGGAAGGGTAATTGGCAAACCTGAAATGCATACAAATAGTTGGAATTACTGACTCAAGCAGTATATTACCTATTGGAGGGTATAATTTGACAATGACTCTTGCAGAAGGGTAGAGATTCTATCATTTTTCATGATTTAACAGCAAAATATGGTGTAGCAATGTCTCAAAGAGTCTGAAGGAGGACTAAATTGAAGAAAGAGCTTTAGTGGAAAGAGAAATGGGTGTTGGAGCTACATGTCAGGAAGAAGCATGGATTGGTTTTAAAGTTTTACAGTCCTACGTTAAATGAACACTCTCTCCAGAGGCAACCGCTGACCACAGTGTTTCAGTAAATCATGCAAGCAGTTTTGACTTACTGATTTTAAAAAGGTGGGCATGATGCATCCAGCTTGAGGCTGAGCAACCAAATGTGGTGTTTAGAATCACTTCAGAGGCAAAGTTCCCTGAACACATTTACTCACCAAATCCTATTTCAAATTCTAAGATAAACCAAAAAAACTCATTTATACATTTAGAAATGTTCTTATTGCCAATATATTCTTTTGTATATTGGAAAAATAAATTCACTTGAAATGGCACTATTTACAATTTTGATAATAGTAATGTGGGGTAGGAGGTAGCAGCCAGACATGGCCCAGAGGATAATTTTAAATGTCAGGAGAGTGGTCAGTTTCATGTGTCTCAGTGGGATGTCATGTTTCCGTGGGGCTGTTCCTCTATCTCATCAGTTCTAGTTCACTACTGTCTTCCACTATGACACTTTTAACTGTATCATTTGGTATTCCCCTCTCAGGACATGCATTGTCTCTGCCCTGTGGACAGATTCAGTCTCACTCAGATCATCTCAGTTAGGGTAATCAATATTCTTATGACTAGTAAGACTATGTTTGATACAACCCAGACCAGAGCAGGGCTTTTTTTTAGCAGCTTAATTGAGGTATGGCCTATATACAATACACTGCCAAGATTTAAAATGTACAATTTGGGCCAGCTGTGGTGGCTCATGCCTGTAATCCCAGCACTTTGAGAGGCTGAGGGAGGGGGTAGCCTAAGCTCAGGGGTTCAAGATCAGCCTAGGCAACATAGCAAGACCCTATCTCTATAAAAAAAATTAAAAGTACAATTTTATAAGTGTTGACAAATATTTGCATCTGTGAAGCAATCACTAGAATCAAGATAAGAGCCATATTTATTACCTTCAGACATTTCCTAGTCTACCTTTCAAATTCTTGCTTTCTCTCCATCCCTTCCTAATCTCTGTCCCCAAGGAAGTCACTAATATAATCTATATCACTATAGATTATTTTCATTTTCTGCATTTTTATATAAATGGAACCATATAGTAGACACTTTTTTCTTGTCTGAATTTTTTCAGTCAGTATAATTATTTCAAGATGTATCCCTGATGCATATATCAATTGTCCTTCATTCTTATTTATATTTCATTGTATGAAGATACCATAGTTTGTTCATTCTTTCACTTGACAATAGATTTGAGTGGTTTCCAGTCATTACATGATGTGTGTTTTCTGTCTATTAGGAAAATATCTAGAAGTGGAATGGTCAGATCATATGCTGGTTATATTTTTTAAGTTTTTAAGAAATTGACACACTGTATTCCAAAGTAGATTTACCATTTTGCATTCCTATTAGCAGTGCATGAAAGCTGTAGTTCCTTAGCATCTTCCCCAAGACTTCCTATGATCAGCCTTGAATTTTTGCCACTCTAATTTGTGTGTGGTCATATCTCATTGTTGTTCTAATTTGCATTATCCTGTTGATAATCAGGTTGAGCACCTTTTCATCTTCTTATTTGCCATCCTTATATTTTCTTTTTAAGTCTGTTTTTCGTATCTGTTTAAGTCCTTTTTTAGTGTCTTCTTAGTATTTGTTTAAATATTTTGCCCATTTTAGCTAGGTCATTAATTTTCTTATTATTGAGTTTTCTTTATATACTCCACATTCTTTATCATATATATGCTTTGTAGATACCTTCTTTTAATCTACGGCTGTGATGAGAATCAGCATATCTATTTTTTTTTTCAGATTATGTTTTTGTATCATATTGGAAAACTTCACCTAACCCATAGTCACAAAAACTTTTTTCAACTCCAAGTTTTATCATTTTTGGTTTTACATTTACATAATCTGTTTTGAGTTAATTTTTATGAATAATGTGAAGTACAACTTGAAGACTTTTTTCTTTTATTTTGCATATGAATCTCCAGTGATATCAACACCACTTCTAGAAGAAACTATTCTTTCTCCCCTGAATTTCCTTTATAGCAGAGTTCTTAATGACAACTCTCAGTCAAAAAGATATTAACTAAACCATATCAGAATACTGTAATAGCATAAATAAATTCATTTGTACACATTTCAATAGTGTGCTAGTTTAAGCATTTATAAGTCTACTGAGCAAAAAAAGTTTATCAACAAAAACTTTAATAAGTGTCCTTTAGCATAATCAGCATTTAGAAAATGTTTGTGAAAAAGTGAATGATTAAATAAGTGGTTTATTAGAATGTGTAGGTCACTTTATAAGTTCTGGTTTTTAGGTAAATATACCTTTTCTTTATCTTCTTACAACTGCTGACTTCAAATAGCATTTTACTTGGAGTTCATGAAGTTTTTCACAGAACTGGTTAGTTCATGGATTTTATTGCTTTGTAATTTTTTTGACTCGTTATTTTACAAGTTTCCTGATTGTCCCCAGAATGATTGAGTCCTAGTTGCCAACAATAGCAAAAAGTGAATTGCTACATATTTATTTATTTGTTCACCTTTTCTTGCTCACTTTATCCATTTACTCACTTTTGCTGCCTGGATCAATTCCAAATAAGCTATCTGAATATCAGTTCTGGTCTCAGGGTCTGCTTTTAGGAGAACGTAAATGAAGGCATTAATGGATTAGGGACATAACTCCTCTGAAAAGTTGCCGAACCCAGATGAAAGGGGATGCAGAAATAAAATTTGGAATTCTTTGATAATACGTTGGGCCTACAGAAACTGGAAAATCTTACCTAGACGAATAGAGGAAAGGAAGAAAGAAAGGCAATTCAATGTTAAGGCTCCACAGTGTATGTTCCCCACATTATTTATCTTTAAGGAGTGCTAAACTGAAAAAAAAATCTACTTCAATGTTGCAATATGGCATTTAAACAAAAGTAAGGGTTGGCATAAAAACTATGATGACTAGATGTTTTATTTATGTTGAACTTCTCTGTGAGATGTCTGTAATACATTTCAAATGCAAAAATAAGATGGAAGTTTGACTACCTGAAAACTTTAACATGCAGACAATTGTTTGAAACATATTCTTTGACCATCACACTTGTTTAAATACTTTGTAATAATTGTTCTAAATGTTAAAATTCAAATTTTTCTCAATCTTAAGATAGGTATTAAAAATTAAGAAGACTCAGAGCAAAATTTTATTTGATATAAAAATTCTATATTTTTAAATTTCACTTATTTCTGATTTACAGATAATATTCTAAATAAATTTTTATACATATAGTTTCCAAAAAAGTCGGGCTAAAAGAGCATGAAAGGAATAGAGAGTAATACATAACCAACAGAGCACATGTTAAATTGCCTACATGTATGCAGTGTTGTTTTAATGTCTAATATCTCTTGCATATCTTTTTTACAATGTGTGACTAATTTTGATACCAATATCATAGTTGCTATTTTGACTTTGCTGAAAAATTAAAATTTGACTTCTTGTGACCATCACTGAAGCATAGAGATAATCTTCAAATTGTGATTTCAACTTATTTCAACCTAAGGTCTTATGGCTTAATTATGACTATTGATTTTGGGGGAGTTGTGGTTTGTGCTCATTGTACATTATTTTCTGTTTAGTTAGATAACATTGCCATTGGTGTATTCAGTCCTCAGGTTTTTTTTCAATTATTTTTATGCACTTTGGGTTTAATCAATTAATTTACCAAGCTGTAAATTATCCATTTTGAGATTGTAATTTGTTTCTAATGTATGTCTTTACACCATGATTTGTTTCATGTTTGTAATTAATTTGGAGCTTTGAAAATAAAATTGCATGGCAAATCATTATGGATAATGCCACTGCTATAGACAGCAAAGATGGAATTTCTCATATCAGTAAATTTTCTTTTTCTTTTGATGCTTTTTAGAAAAATTTTAGCATTTAAAAATGAGTGATATTGAGTCATGGCACTCCAGAAAAATAGCAAACACATTTTCACCTAAATGTAAAAGTAATTGTAATATGTTCTGTATCATTATCTATTACTGCATAACAAACCACTCCAAAATTTAGATCCTTTAAACAATAATACTTGACTATTTTTTACATCTATAGATCAGATGGGCTTCTGTGCTGATCTTGGCCAGCCTGCCCATGCATTTATGTTCAACTGACAGGTCATCTATGTCAGTAGTCCCCAACCTTTTCAGCATCAAGGACCAGTTTTATGGAAGACAACTTTTCCACAGATGGCAGTGGGGGGCAGGGTGTGGTAAGGTGTTCGATTCTCATAAGGAGTGTGCAACCTAGATCTCTCATGTGTGTATTTCACAATAGGGTTTGAGTTCTTATGAAAATCTAATGCCACAGCTGATCTGACAGCATACAGAGTTCTGTTGCCCTGCTGCTCACCTCCTGCTGTGCCACCAGGTTCTGGTACCAGTCCATGGCTTGGGGCTGGGGATCCTGGTCTAGGTGACTTAGTTTCTGGGAGTTGGTTGGTTTTGAACAGGATAATGGGACTCCAGGCCACATCTCTCTTAACTCCCAATGGGCAGGGCAGGACTTGACCATGTGCAGTTGCAGGGCTCCAAGGGCAAGAGTGGAATCCCAGAAAGCCCTGGAAACCTTAGCTCAGAGCTGGCATGTCTCATCCACCACATTCCACTGACCAAATCAACTTACAATATTTGATCCAGGAAACAAAGAAATAGAATCCTCTCTATGAAAGGAGTAGCAACGTTACTTTTCAAGAGACTCAAATGCAGGCAGAAGAAATTTTTTTTAGTTGTGGCCATTTAAAAAAAAACTACTCTTTTCAAATAAGTCTGATCTCTCAACCAACCTTTCAATTTCCAAGCCTTAAGTCACAATGAACATTCCTTTCCTAGCCTCTTCTCTTCATCTCACTCATAAAGCATATTTCTGAAAATAATATTTTGTGAATGCGTGTGTATTATCATTTCTCAATATTCCAGAGGTCCTTATATTATTCAGCTGCTTATTTTTTCCCAGTGAAAATCATGACAATCAGGATAGTATGAAACAAAGTTCAAATAACTAAATTTTGTGACACTTTTGGCATTATAACTATGCTATTTAATGTGGAAATCAAATGTGTCATAGCCTACATCTCAAGTTTTAAATTTATTCATTTCATTTAGGTTTCATTGATTCAAATCTATTGGGCAAGTAACTTATCTTCTCTTGTGCCTGAATTTCCTCATCTGTAAATAGAGATATTAAGAGTATTTGCTTTATACCTTTGTTTTGAGGATTACATAAGTTTAAATATGTAAAGCACTTAGAACAGTTCCTGAGGTATAAAAATAATCTAATTTTGATAATATTTTGATTATTAACCAACATTTTTTCCCAATGGAGAGTAAACTGAAAAGTCCCCAAAGAAATAGTACCTGTATGTTCTCATTTGGAGAAGTGGTCCCTTCTATCAAGTCCAAGGGTAAAAGAAGCCCAAAAGGTAGAAACCTAACACAGATATATATTGTTTGATAATAATATTTCCGAAACATGTTATGTCATCATTTTTCAACAAACTCAGCCACAGGCAAAACAAAATCTAGAATATTATATCTATTTCAACAAGTGAAAAGATTGTATTACCTATAAGAATTTGTTTCTACTTGTGCTTACTCTATTCTTTAACAATAAATCTAAAAAGCAAAGATTTCATTATAAGAAAATAAACAATAAGAAAATAAACAATAATGAACTCATTTCGCCATTTGCCAAATAATTCACTTGTTGAATTAGCACCTTATTTAAACATTTAAAAATTATTTCTAATGTGAAAATTTAATAGACTATTTGATAGGTGGTAGTGTATTTGGGAACATTACTGGGTGATTTATAATAAGATTGATATTATTTTGTTACTACACTAAGGTTCATTAGATTTAAAAATAGATAAGAATTAGAGGATAAGAGAAGGGAAGAGGATAGATATTTAATTCTAGCTCTTAGATGTACAGTTTATAGTTTTATTTTGATAAAAAGCCATCTTTAGTACTCAATTTTTCCTTCAACAACAACCAAAGATAGTGTTCACTTTGCTATAATTCTATCTACTTGCCTTATCTCTGTTATCTTTTTTCTACCACACATTTATGTTAGGCAGCTCAGACTCACTACAAAATAGAAATACATTTCTTAGCAGCTGTTACCATAATTCTAAAAATATTCTTTTTTTTCTTACAGGATTTCAAACCTTCTGGGTTTCTTCCCAGTGCTAAATCTTGTCGACTGGATTCACTAGGATGAATAGAGAAAGAAGTGTTGCATTTTAAGATAATCTCTCTTCTAAACACCCAGAAAGGTAATAATTCTGGCACTTGACAGAGCATGTCAATTAGCTTCTTCAGTGCTCTTTCCCAAATGTTTGCTCTCTAGTTCTGTTTTAACCTTTTGCTTTCTTGAATATCTGCTTTTTAATCCCTGGGACTCATGAACTCATTGGAAAGAATACATTCAGAACTCAAGAGATGGATACTTCTTTGCACAGGTCAAATAAGAACAGCAGTGACATTTATGCTAAACTGAAACTTCCTAGTATGCTCCCAAGAAGGAGACTTGGCCTCTCCTGGAGTTCAGTGTTATACTACCAAGTCTAGTGCAGTGCTTTGCTTTTCCAAAATAGTAAATGACTTATCAATTACTGTACCTAATAATGATCTCAGAAAAGTTCTAAGAAAATTGAATTATTCTGGAGACTTTGTTGACAGCCACCAAGCATGGGCTGATAGGATTATGCAGAAGCAGAAGACTCACATCCATCCTATCCCAATACCCCCAACACACACACACACACACACACACACACACACACACACACACACACACACCCTGGCTACACCCATGGCGTGTAGCCTTATTCAAGTTCTGTTTTCACTGGACATGAATAATTAGCTTTAGATAGTTTCAGTTGAACTCCTCTTCTCCAAAGAGCTTTCCTTTTTTCTCTCCATTCCCCATCAGTTAATCTGAGCTTTTTTGTTCTGCTAAAGGAAGATAAGGAAAAAATATTTCTTAACTCTGTTTACTCACTGGCAAGCTAGCACTGGAACTACTGTTCCATGGAGGCTGCCAAAAACTCGACCTAGTTATTGCTCCTTTGTATGGCATCTCACTGTGAGGTTTGTGGCACTTTGGAACACAAATTCACTGTTACCAGAAGTTGGGTTTATCACTGTTGCAAAGCCACCCAGTTCTGATCCAGAATCTCATAAACTAGTGCATGTCCCACACAAAGCTAGCTTGTCCAGATAGACTGAACAGGAGGAAAAATGCAATGCCAAGGAGGAAGAATCCGGGTCCTAATTAATCAGAAACAAATAAGTCATTTTAATGGTGATACTGAAGGAGATAGAAAAGCATACTCATGAGAGCCCTGTGTTCCACCAGGATGATACTATGAAATTATTACACTGCCGGTTACTGTCACTAAGTTGTGGAATACTGAAAAACAAATGAGTCATTTGGAGTGTGTTCTTCTTCTTATTTTTTTTATTTTAATATACTCCAAGCTGTAACACAGTTTCATGGTCTCCTTTATTTTTCTTTTTCCTTACACTCAATTACAACATGATTCCTGGTTAGTAGATGGATACATAGGGACACATCCACTTTGTCTGTGGAAATTGGTTATTAAAAGGTAATAAAATGCAGTTAAAAAAAATCAAAGTTTAAAATGGGGAAATCCAAATTATTGCCAAAGGAAAAAAAAGATTTGACTGTCACTAGGACCATTTTACTCAGTAAAATATTTATCAGACACTGATACTTTTTTACTTTTATTGTTCATTTGATTTCTGCTGCTTGAAATGGTCTTCACTCACTGTATTTCGCTGAGACCGAACCCAAAGGCCATCTATGTCTTTAAAAAAGTTATTATAGAGATGTGGGGTACAAGTGAGGATTAACTACGTAGGTAGGCTGCTTGTGGGTAAAGTTTGGGCTTCCAACTGGCCCTCATTCCCCTGGTAATGGACCTGCTACTGTCCTCCACTTTCTCTCTTCCCTCCCTCCCTCCCTCCCCTAGCAGTGCCCAGCGACTGCCAATGCCTCCCTTGTGCTCATGTGATTAATGTTTAGAGCCCGCTTATGAGTGAGAATATGTGGTATTCAGTTCTTTGTTTCTGTGATAGTTCACTTAGTGTGATGGTCTCCAACTGCATCCAATTTGCTGCAAAGTACATGATTTTGGTCTTCTTTTCTTTACTTGCCATTCTACCCTAACTTCCTCAGCACTTCATCTTCCCTTTACTGAAATTCTCTACCATTTTAGATATATAGGATTTTAGATACATCCCTGAAAATCACATCCCATGCTACTATTTTGAAGTCTCCTCCACCTTTGAAAGTTAGGCTTATCTTTACATGTGTGTGTGTTTTATAGTGCACTGAATCTAATGGTACTTTAAGAAAATATTATGTTGAATTTCAAAGATCAGTGTGCTATTTCTGGCTTTCTGGTATCTTCCTTAACACTGTGGCACATACTGAAAATACATAACATATTTTCCTGGCAAATAATGTACAATGTACATTTTCTTTTCCTTTCTTTCTTTCTCTCTTTCTTTCTTTATTCATTTCTTTCTTTCTTTCTTTCTTTCTTTCTTTCTTTCTTTCTTTCTTTCTTTCTTTTCTTTTCTTTTTTTTTTGAGTTGGAGTTTCCTCACTCCATCGCTGGAGTGCAGTGGCACGCTCCCAGCCACCGTAGCCTCGATCTGCTGGACTCCAGCAATCCTTCAGCCTCAGCCTTCCAAGTAGCTGGAACTACAGGTGTGCGCTACCACACCCGGCTAATTTTTTATTTATTGTAGAGATGAAGTCTCACCAAGTTACCTGGGCAGGTCTCGAACCCATGGGCTCAGGCAATCCACTCATCTTGGCCTCTCAAAGTGCTGGGATTATGTCTGAGCCACCGAGCCAGGTCTACAATTTACATTTTCAGTGAGTCTGGCTGATGCTATTTTGATAGGCATAAGATTATTTGGTGGTTTCAGAATGAACCTATTAATAGCCTTTAAGGTAATTCATTCTCAGGTGGCTGTAGGAGCTTTGCTAAGCAATCAAGAAGTTGGGAATTTTCAGACAAGATGGTATCAGGTGATAAGAATCCTGAAATGCTAGAAATAGCAACTTCCAGGAAACCTCAGCACAGAGTTTTTATTGCAAAATGTAAAACAGAGGCAACATTTCTCCTCCTTCCCTCTGCACTATGTTCTAGGGCTGGTTGTTTTTCAATGTTTTTTGTTAGAGAACTTCACTGAAGCAATATGGAAAACAACATTGAGGAATTCTATGGGGAAACCTAGAAATTCTGACCTTTTTACTTGAGACTAAAGCACTTGTAACAGGTTTCAGATTGTCCAAGAGAAAATGCAGCTGTTTACAGAACAAAAAAAAGTAAACCAGTATCTGTGGGAAAGAAAATAATAGAAATTATGTGAAATTAAAGAATAAAAGGCAAAGTATAAGAGAGCTTAAACTGGGCAAGTTTTTTTCAAGATGAATACATGATTGTATCTTTCTTTAGGATTCGGTTGGTAGAATTTTTTTTTCTGTGTGTCTAAAAATGGAGCTGTTGCAAAGGACATAAATTGGCTTTCAATCTAATGAATGTTTCCAACTATTAAGCAAGATCTAGGAATCACTTCTGTTTTGAAGTTTCTATAACATGTATGAATTATGGCAACTCTATCACCAGGCTTATAGATAAATAGTTGTTAAATTAAACATATTGCAACCAAATGCATTTTAAAATAACCTCTGTACTCTCTAAATATCCACATTGCATATTGTCATATTTATTTTTATATATTTATTTCTGCATTTTTAAAATAAATTAATCTCCGCACCTGCATCCATGTTTATCTATCTCTTTCTCTAGTATCTCAAGATACAAGACAGATGCATGTTCCGGCCCATTTTATGGCATAAAAGATACATAGTCAGTGTTAAATTATGTAAGTAAATATTGAAGAATCTTGAGCTCAGACAGACATAAATATAGTTTCACATCAGAAGGTGAGCCATGTGAAAACATGTACGTAATAAATGAAATCTGAAGTGACAGTTTCAATTTTCCTAATAAATACTTTTGCAGTAACAATTCTAAGGGGTGTGAAGGATCAGTGCTTTACTTAGTATTATTTGCTAACATGAGTGAAATAAATCTCAAGAGAAAATTACATGGATGAAATTGTCAACTGTTTCCTTGGTCTCTAAATTAATCATTAAATTACATGAAGTAAAACACAAAAGTGACTAAGCAAAGCAACATCCTATCTGTACTTTAGTTTGTATCCTGAGTAGACATCTTCAGCAGTCTAGGAGGGATACATCTTGCTCTTTATTGTGGTATATTTTCCTTACACTTGTTCAAAAGGAATCTTGTGATTTCACTCTAGCTAGGCAACATCTGTTATTGCAGCCACAAGCTGAGGACTACAATTTAATAACCAATAGCTGGCGAAGAAAAGCACTCCAAATAAATGACTTAACTAACAAAATGAAGTCCCCCCAAAATGATAAAATATACTTCAGAATGGCTTGCAGTTAAAAAAAATCACAATGAAGAAACCTCAAGTAGTTCATCTATGCTTGAGTTAAGGATTTTGACGATATCTGTAAAGACCTTACTTCCTTCTTGCTCGTGGACATACACAGGCTGTAGAATGACCATCCTATTCTGTTTTCAAACACAGGTTCATACCAACACACAGGTGATGTAATATTGAGATAGCAATATAGATTTGCAAGATCTTTCTTGTATTCGCATAAACTGTACAAGGGTCAGGATGTCAGTAAGACACGTAAAGCTGAACAACAGAAGCACAAGGTAAATCTGCACAAGAACTTTCTTTGTGCTGAGTTTTATGTAATGGGTTCTCAGAAGTTGTGGGAGTAAGGAGGCTTCTGACAGTGGTTAACACAGAAGAGTGAATATTCTTAACACATAAAGCCTTCAGTGTGCCCATAAGTGAACTCTAGAGATGAGGTGGGCCCACAGGACTTTGACTTTGCCTCGCTTGTATCAACACATTCTGGAGATCCTCCCCAATTTTAGAACAAAGCACTCAGATGAAAATGAGTGGCATTGAATATACAGCCCAGGTAGATTATTGCAAAACTCCAGCTCCACTAGAGCCAGGTGGCGAGGATATTGAGGTTTTGAATTAAAGCAGCTGTTGTACATGCATTGACTATGGATGAGGGAAACCCTATCTAAGGGACTGTTGCTGTGGGCTCAACACAGAAGGGATTTTTTGTATATACAATTTTATTTTTGGTTCAGGGGTACAAGTGCATGTTTGTCACATGGACCTACTACATACTTGTAGAGGTTGGACTTGAGGAGACCCATTCCTCAGATAGTGAACATTGTAACCAACAGATAATTTATGAGCCCTAGCCACCCTCCCTATCTCCCCACAACCTTTTAGTGTTTCCAGTGCCTTTTAGTGTTGGGATCTCTAGAGTGAAGATTGGGCCTTCAAATAGAGATCCTGCTATCAGGCTCCAAGAAATACACATATTTTTGTTGTCCATATATAAGCAATTGTAACACCTTGGGACAGTCACTCTAGGCTAGGATCAGTTTTTAAGATTTCATTTCAATCACCAGCACTGGACTAAAAAAAAAAAAATATTATGTCTTTGTGGCTCAAATAGGAGGTTTGATAGACTGACTTTCATGAAACCAAAAACCACACTAGCGTCAGCTATAGCAAAAGGTCTATAAGCATACCTGGGTAAAAAGTGTCTTGGAGATTTCTGAGTAGAAAGAGATATTAGTCTTAAGCCACAGTCTGCTCACCTTCAAAAGAAACTTAATTACCAGCACTTTGTTATGCCAACTTCCCTAGACCCAACATTTATAATCTTGTCTTTGCTAATCATAATTTATTGATATATTCATTTTTATATTGTTTTCTGTAGTGTGTATGTGTGTGTGTGTGTGTGTGTGTGTGTGTGTGTGTGTGTAAAACACTGGTGAGTGAATAACAGGATTATATACGTGCACATATTACATATTATAAATTACATAAATATGTAATTTCAAGACCTGCTTGATATGGCACCAAAACATGGAGAGATTAAGAATGTATAATTATTGTTTGATAGCTATAAGGCATCTTATGCAAGATTGATATGTTCTAGAGATCTACTGAACAACACTGTGTCCATGGTTAATGATACAATATTGTGCCCTGAAAAAATGTGTTAAGAAGGTAGATCCCATGTTAACTGTTCTTACAACAATAATAAATAATTAAATAAATAAAAAGAAAAGAATGCATGATTAGAGTGATATACTTGGAATGTGGGGAGGACAGGGGAGGCTGGGGAGAGTAGCAGGCAGAAAATTATCCAGAGCGTAGCTTTATTTTTAATTTTTCAAGGAACTTCCATACTGTTTTCCTACATAGTTGTACCATTTTACGGTTCCACTAACAGAGCACCGGGTTTCAATTTTTCCACATCCTTGTCAACACTTGTCATTATATATTTTAAATATTTCTATTTCAATAGCTTAAGGGGATACAAACAGTTTTGGTCTGGGCTTTAAGTGTACTTACCACCCCCACCTGTGCACACTATACCTGATAGGTGATTTTTCCTCCCCTACTCCTTTCTCCCTCCCCCTTCTGAGTCTCCAGTGTCTATTATACCATTTCCTATGTCTTTGTGGATCCTTGGTTTAGCACCCATTTTTAAGTGAGAACATGTGGTGTTTGGTTTGTTATTTCTACAAAAGCAATAAGCACCCACTCCTATTTTCCTGGTTTTTAAGTTCATCCAATAGACAAATCTTCCCTCTTTCTCTGCTATCTGACTGTTAGAAGAGCAGTCACTCACTCAGGTCATCTAAGAAGTGACCAGGATGATTTTCATGACTGTGGTTTCTTCTACAGAACAACAAATAAACTCAACATAGCAAAATGTGTTGGGATCTCCAGGGTGAAGGCTGGGCCTTCAAATAGAGATTGTGCTATCTGCCTCCAAGGAATACACATATCTCCATTGTGCCTGTCTAGACAATTGTAATGCGCTCCTGCCAGCCTACCTATCGTGGGGAGGAGTTCTGAGGTGACTTCTATCTCATAAGCTGCCTTAAGATTTGTCCTTACTAGGTAACCTTGCATTAAATGTTATGATATGATAACTTTGGGACAGTCACTCTAGGCTAGGATCAGTTTTTAAGATCTAATTTCAATCACCAGACTAAGTATCTAACAGGCAAAAAATGAATGAATAAGACAAACCCATCATTAAAAAACACTAATAAGGTATTCAAAATTATGTCCAATTTTATTAAATGTCTTATGGATATTAAATAGTAGTTCTAGCTGGCCTTAGTGGCTAAGCCTGTAATCCCGCGCTTTGGGAGACTGAGGTGAGTGGATTGCCTGAGTTCGCGGGTTTGAGACCCACCTGGGCAACTTGGTGAGACCTCATCTCTAAAATAAATAAATAAATCAGCTGGGCATGGTAATTCCGGCTACTCGGAAGGCTGAGGCGGAAGGATTGCCAGAACCCAGAAGGTTGTGGCTGCAGTGGCCAGAAGCGGCTACTGCACTCCAGTCTGGGCAACAGAGTGAGACTCCAACTCAAACAAAACAAAACAAAAACAAAAAACAAATAGTAATTCTGTGTATCTTATTAAAAGTACAGCTATCAATTGCTAAACAGATATAGACTTACACTTCAATACTGGTCTCCACCAACATATTTCCCTTATTCTTCATCATCAAAGCAGTAGACTGCCTTTGGGGAAAGGAAGGCTATCTTATATAGAATTGGAAACTATAATAATTTTAAAACTAAGACTATAAATGATTTTTAATACATTTTGGGAATTCTAAAAAAAAATTCAATCTATTCTAGAAATTTGTTCCTCTGGATCAAACAGTCAACCAAAGTTTTTATCTGGAAGTTTGGAAGGTGGCATCACAAATTGAAGAAACGTCCTGAGTTGTGGCAAAGATGTGACTGGTTTGATTGCTAGACTGACACAGTAAGTAAGGTTGATAGTTGTATAAGTAAATAATAACTTAGATTCCTTTGACACAAATGCTCTTTATTTTTCATCAAAATATCCCCACAATAAAAGACACTATGCTATAGTGCAACTTCAAAAGAAAATACATACATATTTTCTATCTAAAATACTGATATTTTATTGCCTTCTGTACTACTCTATTAATTATATTTCACATACTCTCTCATCAAAGCCAACATTCTTTGTGGGCCTATTATAAATTATGCCCCTTGTTCTCAAGAGTTTTGCAGTCTTTGGTCAAGAGCTATCTTGGGCCCCTGTGTTATACAGTGCACTATGGAAAGGAACCCACATAGTTCCTGATTTTCAACAGCTCATATACTTTCTTACTTTTAAAAGAAATTTCACTTTTAATTTGTTTCATAATTCCTATGATATAATCAAGATAAAAGTCTCAAGAGAAAGACAGAAGCTCATGACATAGAACAAGGTTCACAATTAATTAGCAGAAAATAAATTATTAAAAACTAGAAGGAGGTCTTCTAACTAAGCCAAAAGTCTGTCCACTGTTTTATCTTGTCTCTTGTCAGTGATAAAACTTCTCTGGGTAAGGAACAAAGTCTGAAAAAAAATATTTTGATAATATGCTTTTATCAAAATGTTTAAGAATCCTAAGTTTATGGAAAGCTAAGAAGCAAGCAGCTAGAAAAACTGTCTCTACATTCAATAACCAATTGGTCTATGTGCTTTTACCAAGATTATTTTTAGGAGAAACAGTTCAATGTTTCCTGCTTTTATGGTAGAGTCATAACAGAGAGATCTTAAAGTATTAATTTGGTAAAGATATGCAATAAAGTTCAATGACTGATTTAACCAAGATAATTCTTTTCCAGTTTTGCAGAATGATCTTACTTTGGGCTGCTGTAACAAATATCCCATAGACTAGTTGACTTAAACAAGAAACACTTCTCAAAGTTCTAGAGTCTGGGACATCCAACATTAAGGTACCAGCAAACTGAGTTTCTGGTGAGGCTCTTCCTACTCATTTGCAGAAGACCGTCTTCTTGACTATTTCACATATTTGAGAAAGAGACATCATATCTCTTATGTCTCTTCCTATAAGGGCACTAATACCGTTTATGGTGGCTCTACACTCATGACCTAATTATCTTTCAAAAGTCTAGCCTCCAAATAGGGACTTTAACATGTGAATTTGGAAGGGTTATGTGGAGGGAACACAAACATTCAGTCTGTTGTAAGAATTGTTCAGTAGATGCAGAAATAGAGTTCTACTGAATTAGCCAGTGGACATAAGAAGCATATGCAGAGACACCAAATTTTTAAAGGAATTTTACATTTCGTATTTTTTTAAGAGAAAGAAACATCAATACTTTATGGAAGACACACAATGTTGTACAGCTTCTTCACACTCATCTTATCATTTATTGTTAATTTTTTAATTAACTATTTTGTTGTGGGTAGTGATCCATTTCCTCTTCCATCCTTAAGACTTTTCTGAAGATTCTGTTAGGGACCTGGCAAACAGTGTGTACCTGTAAGGCTTATGGAAGGCATCAGACAAACTCTTGAACAAAGAGTTCAAGAACTCTCAGGCATGTGTGAAACTAGAGAAGTAACACAGGGAGAGATCATGTTAAATAGGCATTGACCAAAATGGTCATATGGGAAGGGACCAATCTCTTTTTTTTTTTTCAGTACCAATTTTATTAACTATTAGCTTGTGACCTTAGGAAGCTTATTTAATGACAGATTCCTTATTGTTAAAATTAACAGGTAACACACAGGACCATATAAGAATTAAATAAAATGATGTATATAAATAAATTAATTCTTAGCACATAGTAAGTACTCAAGGCTGCTTCCCTACTAAGTTTATTACTAAGCTCTTCCAGATTCTACCTTCATTCCCCTCCATGTCCATGGAAGTCAGTCTGTGTGATCTGAAAGGTTATTAATATTTTAAAAACCCTGCTGAGTTGGAGCAAAACATTACAAATAAATTTCCTTCCATCAGGAGTAGTTTCTGAATTGGAATTATATTACCTTATCATTTGCTTATTTATATGTAAATGCTTGTGTTCATATTCTGCCACCATTTCCACATATGCAGCTCTTGTTTATCCATGGAAATGAGAGTGATATAAAACATTAGTAAGAAATATGAAATCCAGAAAAAATGCCCAAGCCTTATTTAAAATAATTTTAACTAATAGTGTTAATCTCCTTCCCCCAATTATATCTTTTGGAGGATGTGTCTGTGATTATGAAAGCTCTGGTTTCTATACTCACTGAGTTTACGTTGGAGCTAGATACTAATCCATGCATACTAATCCATAACGTTACCTCTGTCACAAACATACATCGTGTGTAGGTTTCCAAAAGATCGTAGGAAAGGAGAAAGAACCACTAGAAAAATTTTCTTTGGGTTTCAGTTTTCTAATTATTTTTGCAACTCATATTTCCCAAATGTAGAAAAGTTAACAGTTTCAAAGATTCCCTCTTTTTTTTTCTCCAGGAATCTTTTCTGGCAGTTCCAAGTTCAGAATGCTTTTGTGCATTCCAAGCAGTCTTGCCCAGATTTGCCACCTGTTCCATCATTCTGGGTATATTTAGGGTATAGTTCTTTTCCATATGGGCAGTGTAATTCCATTAAGTAGCAATCCAGCACAGTTACTGTCTTTCTTTTTTTTTTAATGTTAAACCTCGAGAGTTAATCGTCCATCTGTGTGTAATCATCGATTCCATTAAGCCTTATGGCCTTGTCAGATTATCAAACATTTTAAACAGTACTCCTTTCTTCATAGGAAACACATTTGATAATTAAGGGCATGATGGAATCTAAGTTTTGGAGTCTGACTCCAAGGACCCACAGTCCTTATGTTACTCCCGAGTCAAACTTCACCTCCTCTGGATCACTGAGCCTTGACTATGACAGCATGTGTCATCGGGCCCTCTCAGTCAGCTCTAAACAAGCAGGATGTGGTGTTTAAACGGCAAAGATAAATCAAATATTCTCCAGTTCTGTTTTCACCTGCAAGGCTTAGCTTCACATTTCTTTTCACGTTGGCTGAATTTCCTTGGATATTGATGAGAACAGTCCCCCGCCACAGCCTGTGTGGGAACCTAAACTCTGGTCTGTTTTTAATAAGTTTCTGTCATCTCTTATATCAGCAGAGATCAGACTTCCTAAGTCCAAACTCTCAGTGAGGAACTTCATAGAAGAAGATAGTCTGAGCAGATATCTTGTTAAACCAAATTTGAACTTCCATCTTTCATGAAATGAAAAATATGAATTTTCCACAAAATATTGCTGACTTTCAAATATTTTTGTGCTTATTTTGTTTATTAAGCATGGATGAGAATAAGTCCCATGAACAGAGCCTGGAGAAAATTAAATTCAAGAATTCTATATTCTAGATCACAAAATACAATGATGCCATGTGACTGGGGTCTTAAGAAGGTTAGTTTTCTATACCCTTGAACTCTCCTAATATATTTGTTAAAGAAATTTAACATAGTACTTATAATCAGCATGTCATAAATCTTCCATTAAAATAATACATATAAAGCACTCTGCCTAGGCCACTAGAGATAAATCTGTTGTATTGTTCACTGACTGTACTTTTTTGTTTACTTTATAATAAAAAAATAGAAAATTTCATGGTTTGCCACAGTTAAAATCCCAGAACTATCTAGTTCTGGGTTGTTGCACATATTTTTTTCAATGTAAAAATGGAAATATTTGTTTTTGGTCTACCGAAATCCAAATAATCTAATTTATATGAGAATGTATATTCTGTTTCCCAAAACAACACAGAGACCTTTTCATAGCTCTGGGGCCTGTCTGGGCCCGGGGAAAGCAGACTTTGCATGGTCGGCTGACTGAAGAACAGGCTCATGGACAGAGGGTCTCGGTCTTCGTGGAACAGCAGGCCTGGGCAGCTTCATTCACCACAAGACCAGCTTAGAAGCCCTTCCGGAGTGAATTGGCCTAGAAGGCTGCACATATTTTTGCCTGGATTGCCCCTATCGTATTCCACGGAGCCTCTGCAGCCACTGGGGCCCTCCATATTGCTCACACAAAGCTACAGCCTGGGACGGGAAATCTGGCTCTTTAACCCTCTGGCGGCTGCACATGACTGTTTGGCTAGCAAAGCAGGAGAATGTCGACAGCCCAAGGTTTAAATGATTAGAAACAGGTTTTTGAGTGATTTTCCCAGAATGTGCTAGTATAAATAGAGGCCTGCGAAAGTGTGGTTTGGGGTGTTTTTTTTTCTTCCTTTTGGTATTGTGATTTGTTTGTTTCCATTTCTTTTCATGACACATTCCCTTCTATGACTGTGTACTCCTGGGCCAAATACCCAAATGCAGGCTGAAAGGGAAGGTGCTCACCTCCACCCATTTCCTGAGTAGGAATAGGTTGTCTTTATCCCAAATGCAGAGAGGCTTTTTAATTCTCTGGAAATCTATCTATTATTATGAGCCATTTTACTTCATCCTGCCTTAGATTTTGTTTATAGACTAGAAGAGACAGAAAAGACTATTAGGTCATTATTATTTAATACAAGATTTCAGGATTCTTTTCTTTTTAATGAGTAATATGCCGCTTATAGAAAACTTGATGCCTGACTTAAACAATGCTATGCTTTACTTTTACAATTTTATTTTCCATATTTATTGTTATCATCTTTATTTTATTTATTTATTCTTCATTTCAGAGTTGTGGGGTACAAGTGAAGATTTAATACATAAAAAAGTTGCCTGCAGGTGAAATTTGGGCTTCTAGTGGGTCCCCTCTCCCCTGATAGTGGACCAGAAACCCAGTGTGTTGCCATGTGCCCCCCTCCTACCTTTCTCTCTCCCTCCCTTAGCAGTATCCAACATCTGCTGAACACACCCTTGTGCTCATGTGACCAGTGATCAGGGCCCACTTATGAAGGGAACATGTGATATTCAGTTCTATGTGTGATAGTTCATGTCATATGATGGTTTCCAGCTGCATCCATGTCGCTGCAAAGACCATGATTTTGTTCTTTATAGCTGTGTAATATTCCATCATGTAAGAGGGGGAATCCCCCCCAAAAACTGGAATTATCTTTTTGGATGGCAGAACCTTGTAATAAACTCAAAATTTGTTCCTCTGGATCAAACGGTCAACCAAAGTTTTTATCTGAAAGTTTGAGAAGGTTGCGTTACAAATTGAGGAAGAAATGTCCGAGTTGTGGCAAAGAGGTGACTGGTTCGTCCACCCTGACAATGCACCTGCTCACACCAGGCTGAGTGTTAAGCAGTTTTTGACAAAAATGGCATGACCCCCTTGCCCCACCTTCCCCATTTCCCCAATCTCACCCTGAGCAACTTTCTTTTGTTTTCCCAGATGAAAAAAAGTCCTCAAAGGGAAACCTTTTGCTGATGTGGAAAAAGTGAAACAAAAAATGGCAGAAGCACTAAAAGGAATCAAAATGGACATGTTCAAAAACTGTTTTGAGCAGTGAAGAAAGCATCTTGACAGGTGTATTGCATCACACAGAGAGCACTTTGAAGGTGACTGAAATTTAAACATGTAAGAATAAATACACAATTTTTAATAAATTCTGGGGTTTTTGGGTCCCCCTGCACCTATATATGTACCACATTTTCTTCATCCAGTCCACTTTCAATGGATATCTGGATTGGTTCCATGTTTTTGAAAGAACATAAAGCTGACAAGTAAGTTTATATACTAAGTGAATTGATAGATGTTAAATAGTATAACACAAAGGTTAAAAATAATATCTAATAAGCAGAGCTTCCATCAAAGAATGCAAAACTTTGAATTCACTTCATCAAAGCAACTCAAATTATCTCAACTCCAGCTAACACAAACATTTTAAAATGGATAATGGCAACGTTCTGTTGGGAAGACAGTTCTGTTCAGTAATAAAGCACAGTTTTTCAAATAGACAGTATTGTTTTAAAAATACATGCATGAGCCAGCCATCACCTCCGGCATGTGTTATGATACGGACGAGGGACAGAAATTATGACTTCCCATGTCTTAGGATGCATGTTATGGCGGAAAACCAAATTTTCTACTTTTTAGTGTGAAAAAACTAAAGCATCAAAACATGGGAAACCTCCAGGACTCGTGTATGCGAATGAAAGAGACCAGCAGGCCTCTGATACGTACTTGTCAACTTTTCTTTTCTACTTGGCATTTTATCTTGGTTCAATCCCTACAAGTTTTCTGTCATATAAAAAGTACCACGTTTAAACTTAAAAGGACAGGATAAAAATGGTGCTCAGCACATATACAGGTGCCACCTCTCCCAACTTAAAAAGATACCCGCTTTCTAGCCTTTATTCTCATGCAGATAAAGTCCAGCTTCCCACTCTCCCTTGCAGACAATCTTCTTGAGCGATAAATCCAGTTTACTGACTCACTGTCCCTTCCCACCACTCTACTGAAACGGCTCTTAATAAAGTCATCTATGGCCTTCAGATTGCTGAATCAGATAGACGTCCTGACGTGTCCTGTGTAACGTGACCTCAATTCTTCCCTGTAACATTCTGTTATTCTTGATGCTGTCTATACTTCTTTGGCTTTTATCATGCTACCCCCCACTAGGCATCTTAATTGTCCCTTCCCAGGTTTCTTCATGAGACCCTTTCCCTGCATTTATCTTTTCAGTTTTCATGTCCCCCTGATATTACAACCTTAATCTTTTTCTCCCTTCACTTGCAATACTCTGCCCCGAGCTATGGCAATCATTCCCCCATGTGAATTACAACCCGCTTGGTGAAAAATCTCAGAATTAGTTAAGATATTTTTAATACAAGTCACAGAAATATAAACATACATAAGGAATGAGACTCAAAATATATTGCCTCACAAAACTAAGACATTCAGAAGAAAGTTAACTAAAGGCTTCGTTGGATTCAGTGGTTCAAAAAATATCAGCAGACCTCAGTCTCTCTTAATGTGTTAGCTTTTTCACCTTTAACTTTTGTCTTCATTTGCGAACTTTACCTATATGGAGACAAGAATGCCATCAGTTTCTCTGGACTTACTTGTTCTTATAGCTAGTAATCCCACTAAGACTATGATCCTCTCTCTTCTGGCATCCTTATTAATACACATTTTTTGTTTTCTCATTGGACTGGCTTAGATCAAATGCTGTTTACCCTCAGAGGGAGGCAAGGTCCTTTTGATAGTAAAAACAAGAATCTGTAACTTGAGAAAGAGGTGTTTCACAAAAGGAAGTAAAGATGAAACAAAACTGGGTATTAGGTTCACTATTGGGGAGAGAGAGCCTACTAGCAGTCCAAACTTCTTCTGCACATAACTTGCATAGTAAATCCTCACACATACCCCACAACTCAACTCAAACAAAACAAAACATGAAAACTTATCTTACAGCTCCCAAATCTAGTACTTTTTTCCACACACCTGTTTCTAGATACAGCAAATATATTGTCTTCTTTTCAAAATTAAATCCCCGAAGCTTAAATGATAATTCCTTCTACTCTCACCCCAAAATATATTATTTTTTTATGTTTTTGGTAATGCCACCACTACCTAAAAAATCAACCAAAACAGAAATAGAGAAGATATCTTAAACTTCCACCTGCCAATTCTACCTACCAAATACGAATGAAATATATGTTATATTTGTTCTCTCCTCTCCAAATGTATTGCTGCTAAATTATTTTAGGTATATATTATCTTTGAACTAAAGAATCTTCTGATGGACTTACCTCCCTTGAATCTACTTTATGTATTATCTAATTATCTTTCTAATATATAAGTATAGTCATTTCACTTTTCTACTTTAAGCCAAATCATCCACAAGATGAGTTACTCTCCAAATTTGTTCCCTCTCATTTCATGCTCAAAGCCAAAACTTAAGCCAAATGAATCTGGAGTTTTCCAAATATGTCATTCTATTCTTGCTTGAGTGCCTTTGAACACAGAATTCCTTTGTCCTAGAATAACCTTCTTCTCTCATCTTTTTGAAGATATTTATCTCACAAGATCTATTTTAAGTACCTCTAAGCTGAGTTAAAAATTTCCCCCTTTCAACTATGAACCTTGAGTGTGACTTTATTATTGCACTTATCAAAATGTATTTATTTATATGTTAGTCTCTCTTTCAAGACTGAGCTCCTAAGGGAGCAATGTGCTTTATTAGGCTTGTTAAAAGTTTAATTTTATTTAATGACAATCACAATGTCTGAATTGTTGTGTGAAAACAAATTTGTATTGAATAAAATGCAATTCGACATGAGTAAATGAATGTTTGCAACAGTAAATTTTAACCATCTAGAATTATGAAAACAATGACTATCACCAAAAAGGTAAAGATGAACTTCATTTTTAGAAAAATATAAAGCCAAAACTTTAATTTCTGATATTAATATTTTCAGTGATATTCATAGTTTGTAATCTATGTAAATGTTTCAAGCACTTTCACAATGAAAGCATTAATTGACTTTGTATGGGAGGCCAGAACAGATATTATCATCATTGATACTATAGTGCTTATCAAAGGGAGAAATTGAGGAGCAGAGAGCTAGTATGTTCACCCCAGGTTTATGAAGAGTGTGGGCAATAGCACTAGATCAAAAACATTTCTGCTCTCCAGTCACTTAAAAGCATAAATGAGAACTGTTCTCCAAGATTGACAGAGAAGGCCAGTGCCTCCTATGTTAATCAATTATAAAAGTTCTCCTTCTCCAATCAAAGAAAGGTATTAGTGAAATGAATGAGAGTAATTAAATCTAATTTGGTCATGCAAATGAGTTTAATTAAAAGAAATCTACTCTTTAATAACTTCAGGGGAAAATGCAGTTCCTTATGGAGTTTGAAATTTAGTTAAGCTCACAAGACACAATAGCTGAACTGATGAGACCACACTGTTGTAATCTGCTTGTGTAAATATTGACACATGTAGCATTTAGTTTATCTCACAGTGATAATACTTGCTCTAGGCTTCTGATGAAATCTGGCATTGGTAATTATTAAAAGATGCTTGTTAAAAATGTTCTTATCCATCATGTTAGTTCTAGGAATGAGATTGCTAATACATTGACCTCCCCCAAATAACTCTTCTTGCCTAGAGTTTAAGAAAATGAATTTAAATTTAACACTTATTGAGGCCCATTCTTCACACATTGAACCACACAAATTTAGCAAGGAAATCTGGGGGAAGAGAAATGAGACCTGTGTTCTAAGGATGTTTACAGTGTAACGACTATCCTGTCTCCTGTCTGCAACAACTACTGGTAGAATTATTCTGAATGAAAGTACAAAACCTGGATGCCATAAGAAAAAAAATATTCCATGGGGGAACAGAAAATAGAACACTTATTTGGAATGACTGGGAAAAAGTAGGAAACTTCCACAACAAAGGCAAATTTGAGCTGACCTTAGAGATAGAGGAGAGTTTTACAATACAATATGAGGATGAGAGAGGAAGTCATGCAAGACAGAATATTATTGGCAGTACATTATCCAAGAGAAGAAGAAGTCCATGCTTTGCTTAAAGTCTTGTTAGCTTGATGGGCTATTAGAGAAAAATTTTAGAAAATAGCTCCACAGTAGGCCACGGGTCAGACGGGGGAGTGTTTGAAGTGTTATACTTGGTGTCAGGACTCTTTTCTGTAGACAACACAGAGGTGGGAAAGGCTTTCAAACAAAGGAGTGACATAACTCTGTTTGTCATTTGTAACAAAAACTCTCTAACCAAGAGTGAAGAAGAATGTATAATGGATAAAGAAAGGAGACAAAGAGACTGTGAGGTGATAGTTGGGCAATCTGAATGACAGTTGCGGAGGCTCTGGGGATGGGCAATGGCAATGAGAACATAAAGGAGGAGGAGCTGAGTCCCAAGCCATTAGCTGCCAGAGCTGAGTCCCAAGCCATTAGCTAAACTTAGGTGTCAGGGTGGACAGTGATGGTCTCAACTAAATTAGAAAGCACGAAGAGACAGGAAGAGAACGTGAAAGGCACCAACCCACACCAGTGTATTCTAAACACAACTCCCTGCCTCTCCCAACCCCGACTCGACTCTGCCTTTCCTTTGTTATACACTTCTGTGTAGTTTATAATTTCTTAGGTTTATCGCTTTTTGTTTGTTAAATATAAGCTCCACAAGGGCAAGATTTTTTCTCTATTATCCATGGATGTATCTTGAAACTCTAGCACATCATAGATATATCTTTTTTTTTGAGTTAGAGTCTCACTCTGTCGCCCAGAGTGAGACTCTAACTCAACCTGCTGGGCTTCAGCAATCCTTCTGCCTCAGCCTTCCAAGAGCTGGAACTATAGGCGCGCACTACCACACCCGGCTAATTTTTTGATTTATTGTAGAGATGAGGTCTCGCCAAGTTGCCCAGGCAGGTCTCGAACCCGCGGGCTCAGGCAATCCACTCACCTCAGCCTCCCAAAGCATGGGATTACAGGCTGAGCCACAGAGCCCGGCTAGATATATTTTAAATGCCTGGTACATGTTGAGTCTGATACATAGCAGATGCTTGAAAAATGTTTGCTGAAAAACAGTATAAAGTTTGTAATTTTGAAACCAAGTTGTGAGTAAAAAACTAAAATCCAGACATGGCTTGCAAACCCTGCACTGTCTATCCCAGTTGATTTCTGTTGTCTCTTTTTTAAACCGTTCCTCTGTGGTGTTCCATTCTCCAGCTATATGGAGCCCCCTTTAGCTTCATGAAGATGGTGGGCTTGGTGAGTTATATTCACGGCCAATCACAATGCTGCTGGCGCCAGGCCTTCACACACATTCCTTCCTCCCCTAGGAGTGCCTCCCCCCGCCAAATCCCTCTCCTGGCCATCCCCTCCCCATTGGGCAGGGACCAATCTTTTCTCTAAGAAGTCTCTCCTGATTCCCAGATCTTGTGTGGATGTCTCTGATTTACCCTTGCACAATAGGCCATCACTCTGTCAGAGCAAATTTTCGCTAGTGTATCAATTACCTACTACTTGTCTACTTCCCCATCCTCTTGTGTATTCATGGAGAAACATGTCAGTGCCTTTCACCCATGTTTCTCCAGCACGTGGCACAGGACCTGGCATATGGGCACTTAATACATTTGCATTCAAATAACAGACATGGAGGTTCAGAATCCAAAAGTAAACTTCAAAAATTCTAATACAATAGAAAGGAATTCATAGAATACTTAGTTTAGTTTAGTTTAGTTTTGTTGCGGGGTACATGTGAGGATTTACTACATAATTAAATTGCATGGCAATGAGGTCTGGGCTTTTAGCAGGCCCTCTCTCCCCAGATAGTGGACAGTGTGTGTCTGTGTGCCTCTTATCCCTCTTCTCTCCCTCTCTCCCTTAACAGTGTCCACAGTCTGTTGTCCTCACCTTTGTGCTCATGTGTCCAGTGATCAGGGCCCACTTATGAGTGAGAGCATGCAGTATTCATGCTCATTTCTTGTTTTTGTAATATTTCACCTAGTATTATGGTCTCCAGCTGCATCCATGTTGCTGCAAAGGATGTGATTTTGTTCTTGAATTCATGGAATACTACTCTAGAATACTATTCTAACTTAGAAGAAAATAAAACTTCATATATGATTGTACTACTGTCTCATTTAAGTAAAATGAGAAGCTAACACTGACAAGTATGGAAGAGTTTGGGCTTGAGAGTAAATGGAAAGTAGATAATAATTGGGATAATTATCCAAAGAAATAAAAAATAATTATCCAATGAAAAACGAATACGTGAACTTCCATCAGTATCAAAGAAGTCAGGTAAGGGTTCATATGCAATGAAATTGTCCTGTGAGTTATAAGATAATGTAAAATGTAAAAATATTTCAAATAAGTAGCTTACAAATGCAGAGATCTGAGAACTGCTGTGAACTCATGAAGTTGTTCGGGACACTATGGAGACCGACTGTTAATGTTCGTGAGAAGGGTGCTTAGCCAGAGCCAATGCTTACAGCAGTGCTGGTTGGATAGTACACAAAGGCTCCCAGTGTGTAATGCAGTTCACTCCCACTGGCCAAGCCCAACACCCTGTGCAGGCCTGCATCTGCTGGGAAAAAGGGGACCATTTTTTCTTAATTCTCACCATGCCTGTGACTGCTTGCCCAGCCTTGTAGCCACAGGCCTGCCTCCTTCCAAAGAAGAGGCCTCTATCCTGTTCTCCCAAAGGCAAAACGTGAACTAGCAGCATCACTGTCTAGGGCAAGGTGGTAGGGGGCTTAGTTCAAGTTTAACATCTAAGCACTAACATTCAAAGTTTTAGATTTAATAAATTTTCTATCAAAGTCAATTTTAGAAGAAGACAATAGTAGTATATGTAATCTAATAAATGTGGGATGGTATTAGCATCAACCCATTCAGGACTTAAAAAAAAATTATTTTAAAGATGTGGAGTACAATTCAGGGTTAGGTATACAAATGTTCATTATGCAAGTACCCTTGTTGATGAGATGTTCTCCCCCCTCCCCCAGCAGATTCCCACTACTGCCAATCCCGCCTCCCCTCCCCCACCCCGAAGTTTTCCTCTACTGCCTATCCTTTTCTTACAGCATTATGATAATTGTTCAAGGACTGGTTATGAGTGAGAACATGTGAAGCTCAGTTCTTTGTGCAATAGATCACTTGATATTATAGACTCTAAGGGAGTGGTGTTAGCACAAGCCACTTCAAATTTACTTTTGAAAAGAGCTGAGAAGTGAATAAATGATTGCATGCAAGGAATGAGAGATAAACTGATGGGTATATAAGTATTATTTATCAGTTTAAGTTAAGAAAAGTATGTTCCCTATTTTCCCCTTATGTGTGGCTATTTTCTATTCAGTATTCCTGCGGCTTTATTGATGAGGACTTAGAGAAGTGGAAATGGGTATGTTTCATTCTGAATTTCTCAGTCATTCTGAGCAAATTGTATCAATTTCAATGTCCTTTCTTTATAATGGGGAAAATAATAAAGGCCTACCATGAAGATATTGTAAAGTACAAGAAAAGAGATTGGAATAACTGATTCTCTCTTCATCTTATCTGGGAGGAAGGATTTTATCGTATCTATAACTGGGGTTTATCATAAACATCCTAGAAGATTTTATTCATAATATTTAAAGTATATTTAACATACTTATTAACATATTTGTACTTTTTGTAAATGATATAACAATATTTAAAATATTATTTATTTACATTTCAAAATTATAGCTTGGTTTAGAGTTTCCAATTATAGGACCCAGAGAAAAGAATTCTTCAAGTACGTGTTTATTTCTTTTAGAAGAGTTAGTAAGGGTACACAATTTATTAAAATAAATTATATTCCCAAACACACATTTAGTGACATGTAAGGAGTAGATTTTATTGCATGCAATTCAGTTTTGCACTTTTTCTATTTTTCATTCTACAAGAAAATGGAAAATTAGAGATACATATTCTTTTTTTTTTTGAGTTGGAGTCTTACTCTGTCACAGTGTGCAGTGGCACACTCACAGCAACCCTAGTTCCGGCAATCCTTCTGCCTCAGCCTTCCAAGTAGCGAGAACTACCACGCCCAGCTAATTTTTGATTTATTGTAGAGACGAGATCTTGCCAAGTTGTCCAGGCTGGTCTCAAACTCATGGGCTCAGGTAATCCACTCGCCTCAGCCTCCCAAAGTACTGGGACTACAGGCTGAGCTACCGAGCCTGGCTGAGATACATATTCTTAAGAGGTGGTAATTTAAAGTGACGGCAAAATATTAATATCTCTTCTAAGTTGGGAACCTTGGTTTTCGTCCTGATGACTTTACATCATGAAAAGTTCTCTTTTTATTATTATTTTTTGACTTTTGAACCATTTTTTTCTGGTGAAATCTTCCAGGTCATTTTGCAATTCCTTCATACTCAGTTGCTAATTGCATTTCAATTTTCTGTGAGAAAGAATTATTGGGAAAAAAGTACCCTTTTTGTGTGCAGAGTTGTAACTATCAACTGAGCAGAAGTGACAATGCTTGAGCATATAGTATTTCAAGTTGAGGATGAGCAAATCCGTGAACTTAGTTCAAAAGTTACCAATAGATTTGTTAGGTCGCAGATATGGCGGGGAGGTTAATGCAAACCATTAGTATTAATACATAACAGAGAAGCTCTCGGGAAGGTTTTTTTTTTTTTTTCAGGAGAAAAGAGAGGTACAGTAGTTGTTTAGGAAGGTGCATGTTGGACATTGTTGACCTTGTTTTGTTATAAAATTATTTCTTTACAGAAATAATTTTGCTACCTTACTGGGAATATAGCATTATAAGGAAGAGCATAATTTCTAGAGTCAGTATGCTTGGTTTAAATTCTGGCTGTGCAAACTTTGACAAGGTATTTACATTCTCTGAGTTTTGGTTTCATCTGACAAATGCAGGTGATATGCTGGTATGTCTATCTTACAAAATGGTTTTGATTACTTATATCAGTCAGAGTGTGGTCAGTAAAACAAGTCATTATATGTACTGTGAATGAAAGGGTTTAATATCAAAGTACAGACTTTTATTATTACTGACCTGTAAGCCCCACTGTAAATCAGAGAAGCTGCCTCCAATGTCAGAGAAGTTTTCACTGAAGATCTCAAACTAAAACAACAAAAAGTGTGGTTCTCATCAAATTCCAAAGGAAAGTTGCTGTAGTTCACCCAGAATCTTTGAGACTATTTCATGAATTTTTCTGTCTGTAGCAGCACAGCAGGTGACTTTCAAAGGATGCACAAGGAAGCCTGTGAGTCCAGGTTGAACTGCATCCGGAGACTGAGATCTCCTTCACCTCCATCTCCTCATTGCCTGCAAACCCTAACCAGGAATCTCACAGAAAGGAGGATTCTGGGAAACACATTTCCCAGCTTCATTTTCAAAATGCAGGGGAGGCCTGGGAAAGAGGTCAACATGATGCCAAATAGATGTGAGATGCACATCAGACATTCCAAAGCACTTGGTGAATAATAAGCACTTGATTCATATGATGTACTCTATGATACTTTATTTGCTGTGAATTGAATTTTCATAAGAATCCTAAGTCTGTAATAGCATTCATATGAATGCTTCTCAAATGTTATCTCTTCAGTATGTTCTTTTGTTCTTTCTAACGTTTTATTTAAAAAAACAAAAACCAAAAAATCTATCATTGTTGAACAAAGAGAAAACAAGATTACCTATAATCCCATTCAGGATGTCCAGGAAAAGTATATTGCTATAGGACTCCATAGGGGCGTGATGAGTAGAAAAATTACCTTCTGAGTCCGGGAAGACCGTAGTGAATGAAGTCTATCTAACTTGAGTATTACTGCCCTAACAATCATGATTGATGCTTCCTCTGACATTTCAGAGGTAAGCTGCTCTCTCAGTTTCCCATCATACTCAGCCATAAATAAATCAAGTATGTTCTTAATTTCAGAGGGTTGGGGTAGGGGATGATGAAGAGAACCGAAGTAAAGAATATAGATATTTTCCTTGATTGTGAATTTATTTATCATTTATATGTAATTTAACTATTATATAATAAAGAGTGTATTACTAGTTTCTCTTCTTGAATTAACTGGGAATTTTATAATATACTGTTTTTCTCTTGATAGATCTATTATCTCAATTTTATTTGCCTCTTGGTTTAAGAATGTTTAAAGCTGGCAAGTTACCTATCATTCTTTATGATAGTTGAACTGATAATATTGACATTTTGGAGATTTTCATCTATTTTTTCTTGGGTATGAAAAATAATTTCACCTATTCTAAGAAGAAAACTTTATTCACTGGTAATAAATAAATAGATACAAGTATGAAACTTCCTTGCAGATGAAAACCCACCAACTTCATTCCAGCAAATTTTGATTTTCAACCTAGTAAATTTCAATTTTCATTTGACTTGCTGTTATATCATTTGTATTGCTGCAGTGCCCATGTAGAAAAGATTTCTAATAATCACCAATATCCATTTCCCTTTACTTCTTCTTAGGTAAATAGCTAAATTACATTTTCTGCCTCCTTGCAGTTAGATTAGGAATATGTAGTTCAATATAGACAATGAATATGGTAGAAATGGCAAATATGGCTTCCAGATCTGCCTCATAAAAATCTCTCCCATATAATGTCATTGTTTTCTTTTTCTATGGTGATTCTGGGAATGTGGTGAATTTAGAGGCTTTGAGACAAAAACAAAACAAAACTTGTCTCTGAATGACTGGTGGGTGCAGATTCTACCACTGGTCCTTCCCTCCCACTCCACCAATACCATTGGACTGTTGAATGAGTATGCAAATTGCGTTGTATTTAACAACTAAGATTTCAGGCTTTATTTGTTACTGCAGTCTAGCTTAACCTAACGAATGAAACCTGACATGATACTGAGCATGGAATAGGTAATAGCTGCCAAATTGAATTGCAGAAAAAATTTTACCAGAAATATCCTTCAGGTCTGAAAATCTTGGATTACACTCAGTTAGTTGCTTTCCGCATCCCAAGAGTGAGTCGTTGAAGCTTAAATGCTCTGATTTGTTCAGGTGACCCCAGTCTGGATGTAATTGTGTTTTTAGGCATCTTCCACATGGAAGGAGGTACTCATCAAATGTAGCTGAACAGTCTTGCGATTCACAGCTTGTCTTCTGAGAAGAGGATAGGAAATTGTGTCATTTATCATGGATAATTCCAATATGGCTCACACTATCAATCTCTCTGACAATCTCCTCAACAACTCAAAGTCCAATCTGTGACTGGATTCTGTCCAGGTGATAAGCATCAGGATGCTGTGGGCCAAGCCTGCTACAACACCTGCTCTAAAGTCAGATGTACCATCTGCAGTGAATGTAGCCCAACTTATGAAAAGGAATCCAACAGTGTAGCAATGTTACCATATGCAAGTAAGAAGGGCCTTGGATGTCCCCAGTGGATTCATCCCTTTATTTGAACCAAGCAATTCTGCGATTATAGGAACAGTTGTTCTCTTCTTTTATAACATGAGTTAAAAAAAAAAAAAAAAGCCTGATCAACTTTTGGCAAAGCAAAATGTTCATATTCTTAGTAAACAAGAAGTTTAAAGATGGAAATAAATCTTTATGAATTGGTTGTCTCAATTGGGTATAGGCTTTGAGACGTTAAAATAGTTTTTCTTTAATATATTATTGGAGAAACAAGAAAGAGTAGAGTTTTAGTTTTAAATGATTCAGTAGCCTTGTTTGTGCTATTTTTCTTTTTTTATATATTAAAAAAATGGCTCTCCCTACTTTACTCTCCCTGCTTCTGGATTTAATTTGTATTTTAAAGGTACCCATTTTCTCCACATATAATTTGACCTTTCTCCTCAGAATGCTTGGTTAAGAAATCAGGATTACCTCATTCTGAGCCAATAATATACATTTTTTAAATTTTAAAGATGTAGGGTACAATTCAGGATTAGGTATACTAGTGGTCATCATACAGGTAAAGTTTGGGCCTCCCTTTGGTCCCCATTTTGCCTGGTTTGAGATCAGGTACCCTTATTGATGTTGTGTCCTCCTCCCACCCTCACCCCAGCAGTATCACGCTATGACCAATCTCTTTCTTATAGTATTATAGTAATTGTTTAGGGTCCACTTATGAGTGAGAAGATGTGGTACTCTGTCCTCTATTTCTGTGATAGATCACTGAGTATGACAGACTCTAAGTCCATCCTAGTTGCTGTGAAGTCCATATGTTTGTCCTTCTGTAGGGCTGCATATATAGTCAATTGTGTATATGTACTACATTTTTTAATCCAGTCCAGTTTCTAACCCCCCACAATGATTGGTCTAGAGATAGTCACATGACCCACAATGAGTCGATCGGAGTCCTTTCCCAGCTTTTTAAAGAGGAAAGATCTTTCTCTGGTCATGAATCTGTGAATCTCAGTCCAGAAACTGTCAGCTGTCCTAGTTTCTGCCAGCTTGAAGAATCAAGGGCAGAAACAGAGATAGTGCTGAAAAGATATGGAGGAAGACTTATTAATATATGAGTTTCTGCTTCTCACTTCACTTGAGGTAAGTTTCCCCCCTGCCTTTCCTATAATTTGGTTAGATGAACTATATACTGATCTATATATTTGCCCTTATAAGCCAATACATTCCTTGGTTGCCTAGATTTTAAATGCATTTGATTTCTTGAGAGCAAGAGTCTTAGTGTAGCCACTGAGGTTTTCTTTTAAATTGACTTTGTTGTGAAATGATTTGAAAACAATAAAATGATCCATTTTAAGCATACATTTCAATGAGCTTACCAAAACTAAACTACAGAAAATATTCCTTGTCCCAAATCCAGTCCAACTCCTATCCAGTCAATCCACTCCCAACTCCCAGCTGTGGTGGTGAACCACTGATCTGCTTTCTGTCATTGAAGATTAGATTTGTCTCCTCTAGAACTTCATATACATGAAATCATGTAATATATACTCTTGTGTATGAGCTCTTGCACATAGCATACTGTTTTTGAGACTCATCCTTGTTCTGAATATTGTTAGTTCATTTCTTTATATTTCTGAGTAATATTTCATTGTATTATAGAACATAATTTGCTTGTCCATTTACTTGTTAATGAACATTAGATTGTTTTTTCTTTGGCTATTTTAAAATCAAGCTGCCATGAATATTTGTTTACAAGAATTTATGGGTAAATATGTAGAAAAGGAATTGCTGGATTATATATGATACATGTGTGGTTAACTTTATAAGAAACCTCTGAACTGTTTTCAAAGCAGCTTTCACATTTTCAGTAGCAATGTATTGAGTTTGAGGTCTCCTTATCCTTGTAAACACTTGATATTTTCAATCTTTTTAATTTTAAGCATTCTAAGGTGTGAGGTGGCATTTTACTGTGGTTTTAGTTTTCAATTCCTGATGGCTAATGATATCCATTCTCTTTTTATGTGCTTATTGGACATTTTACCTCCTTTTGCAATATATTTATTCAAATGTTTTCCTATTTTCTTATTATTAGCTTTTAAGAGTTCTATATCTATTCTGAATATGTGTTTTGTCAAATATATCTATTGTGAATATGTTATCCCATTCCTAGTTTTGCTTTTTCATTTTCTTGATGAGGCCATTCAAAAAGCAGACATTTTAAATCTTAATATGACCATTGATTTTTCTTTATATAGACTTTAATTTTTAGAGCAATTTTAAGTTCATACAAAATTGAGAAGACAGAACAGAGAGTTTTCATATACAGCTCACTGCCTCCCCACACATATAGCAACATTCCACACTAGAGTGGTACTTTTGTGGCAATGAATGAACATGGCAATTAATGACATGTATCTACCATTACAGTATCATACAGAATAATCCCATGACTCTAAAAATGCTCTGTGCATTGCCTCTCCCTCCTTTCTCCCAATCCCTGATAACCACTGATATTTTTCCTGTCTCCATAGCTTTGCTGGTTCCAGAATGCCATATAATTGGAATCATACAATTTGTATAGTCTTTTCAGGTTGTCTTGTTTCATTTAGTAATATGTATTCTCTGTTTTTTGTGGCTTAATAGTCCATTTCTTTTCAGTGCTGAATAATATTCCACCCTCTGGACGTACCACAGTTTATTTAATCATTCACCTACTGGGAGACAACTTGGTTGCTTCAAATTGTATCAGTTACAGATAATGTTGCTATGTACATTGGTGTGCAGGTTTTTGTGTGAACATGCATTTTAAAATAATGTGGGTAAATACTAAAGAGTATGATTGCTAAATCACATGGTATGTTTGGTTTTGTAAGAAACCACTAAATTGTTTTTCAAAGTGGTTGTACCATTTTGTATTTCTATCAGCAATGAATGAGAGTTCCTGTTGCTTCACATGCTTGTCATTATTTGGTGTAATTAGTATTTGGATTTTTTTCCATTCTTACAGCTTTGTGATATCTTGCTGTATTACTTTGCAATTCCCAAATGACATAAGATGTTGGGCACCTTTTCATTTACCAGCTGCATATCTTATTTAGCTATGTGTCTGTTAAGATCTTTGGCCCATTTTTAAAAATTTGGTTGTTTTCTTGTTGAGTTTTAAGAGTTCTTTGTATATTTAGCATAGAAATTTCATAGATTTTTTTGTGTCAACTTTGTGTCATCTGACTGTACTAAACTCACTAAGTAGTCATAGGAGTTGTGTTCACTTGCTTTTTTTCAAATTTTTTCTTTAGGAAATTCTTTAGGATTTTCTTCCCTTTCAAACTGTTTGCCTTTTATTTCTTTCCTTGCTTTATTGTACTTGATACCATCTCTCATCTCACACTGAATGTAAATGCTAAGAGTAGATATAGCTCCCTTTTTCCAAGTCTTAGGGGGAAAGGAGTCAGTCTTTCACCACTGAGTATGATGTTAGCTGAGCATCAACAGGTTAAGGAAGTTGAGGGAGTTCTTTTATATTTTGGGTTTGCCTAGTGTTTTTTTATAAATGAATGTTGAACTACATCAAATTGGGTTTTTTTGGTATCATTTGATATGGTTATATCATATCTTATTCAGACTGCTAATATGAACTAGTAGTGCGTATCTGGGATTAAACTTTACTTGCTTATAGTCTATAACTTTTCTCGTATATTGTTGGATTTGATTTACTAACTTTTTTCAAAGATTTTTGTATCTGTGTTCCTGAAAACATCTTGATCTGTTGTTTTCTGTAGAGTTCCTGTCAGGATAATGATGGCTTCATAAAACAAGACAGAACATGTTCCACACTTCAGTTTACTGAAAGACATTATGTAACCTTGCTATTGTTTCTAATTTTTATTTGTAATGTCATGTTATTTCTTTTTCATATCTTTGTGAGAATTTACATGCAAAGCTTCTAGGCCTGGGAATATTTTGGGAAAATCCTTATAACAGATAGAATTATTCAAGTAATCTGTGCCATCTGGTATGAGTGAGATTTAGGAGTTTAAAGTTTTTGAGGAATTGATCTACTTCATCTACATTGTCAAATATATCTGTAGAGATTTTTTAATGATATTTCTTTACTTCCCCTTTGATGCCTGATGTGTTTGTAGCACCATCCTTTTTTATTCTTAATGTTAATAATTTGTGTCTTCGTTCTTTTTCCTTTGTAACTCAGAATTCTTTTTTTTAAGTCTTGCTCTATAGAGGTTGATTATCAAATATATTTTAACAAACTCAAAAGAAGAAAAAAAATTATTCTTATAGTCACCATTTCTTTTACTCCTTCTTTATTCCTGATATTCTGAGTTGCTTTTGATACTATTTCTCTTCAGTCTGAACAAATTTTTTTTTAGCAGTTCACTTTGAACAAGTATCATGCAAACAAATTCTCTTACTTTTATTTCTTCTGAGTATGTCTTGATTTCAGCTGAAGGATACTTTTGCTGAATATTGAATTCTGGGTTGGCAGTTATTTCCTTTCAGTCTGTTCCACTTTCTTCTGGCTACCCTGAGATTGACCTGGGACTTCATATGTTGAGTAATTGTGGATTGTGTCTTTTACATATGATATTATGAGATTGAGCCTTGCTTAAAGTATATAGAGAATGTTGATAACTTTTGTGTTAGTATGCTGACCTGGTTATGACAGTCCACCAGTTATGATGCCAGTTTCTATGGACTGTGATTCTCGTCAGCTCAGTTCTCAAAGGCTTAGCAGTATTGTTCAAATATTGTCTGTGTGTGCATTACCTGGTGGCCAGTCTGGAGTCTGGGCAATGGCCTATCTGTTAATTCACTTCTCAAAGTCTTTGGTAAGCTGTGTAGGCTTAGATTTGTTCATGCACTGGTGAAGAGTGATCCTAGGAGTTTATAAAAAGTTTTATGAGTTATTTTCCCACAATCCTCCCTCTCTATTATCCTTTCAGTGCTTTCTGGGTGCCTGAATCTCCCTGTTTGGTCCTGCAGACAGAAATCTGGGACTTCTGTTTGATGACACTCTTCCTAGATGGACTGTGTCTCAAGCCAAGAAACCAGAGGATTTTGGGGAAAAAATGATGAAAACCTGCTGCCAGTTTGGGACTATTTCAAATTCTGGTAATTTTCTCTTACTGCCTTATAATATTTACTTTTCAGAGTTCTCACTTGTATGTATTCTGTCCAAGTTTCATAACCTCATTCAGTGGATTGGAAAGAATGGAGTTTACGTACTCTATTTATCTAGGACCAGATAGTTATTTATTTGTTATATTTAGATCTTCAACTTTCCTATAATTGACTTATCTAAAAGTAACTGAATTTATCTGTAGCAACAATAAGCAGTAGAAAATAAAACAAATATATACCAAATATAAAAATATGTTGGATCAAAGGATATTTTTGATTAATTTGTTTGCTTGTTTACTTATTATCCCTCATCCCTATTGATTTTAGGAACCATGAAGGCTTTGTCTATGTCTGTTTTCCTCACTGCCATAGACCCAGTGCCCAGCACAGTTCAGTAAATGTTAGTTGAGCCTATAGATATCTGGGAAAGAGAATGTGTCCTTTATTAATCAAAAATATGAAATGTATATTGTTATAAAATAATACTAAAAAGTGGTACCTTTTTATTAAAAGAAAAAGACAATGAACATCAACAACAAAAAATAACAAAAAGGCCTACACCAAAATGTTAAGGATGATTACTTTTGGTGGGGAAACCAATTACATAACTTTTATTCCTCTTTTTTTGTGCTTTTCTTTATCTTTCAGTTTATCTGCTTTAAATTTTGAAATTATTTAAAGATTTTGTAATAATCAATGACTAACAAACACAGGACAGACCTGTGAAATCAGAGTTACTTCTCTTAGTTTCAATGTGTGAGTGTACTTGGTAGAATTTTTGAATTTCTACAAAAATGAATGTATAATAAGAAGAATTTAAGTAATACTAAAGATTTAGAAATAAAGATAGTGTAATAAAAAATCTAGGAAAAGGACAACATATCAAAATAAAGAAAAAATCAATAAATAAATGATTACTAAGTTGTACATTGGCAGGAAAAGTTGTTAGTATGTGACTGAGTTGTAGTTATGTGTGAGAAGTATAGAATCATCGTAGTATAGATTCAGCCTGCTGCTACTTTATCAGAGATCTCCTTTACCTCATTCTTGGACATGTTTTCACCTCTCCTTTTGCCTGATTCCTGGTTTCTTCAAGTACCCTCTTGGTGATTTACCTTTTCTACATAGCACAATCCTCTTCTCAAACCTGTGAACACGAATGGTACATTTTTATGTTCCCTTCTGTGAATACATTAATGTAATGCTGGGGTCTCTCCTCTATACCACACTCCTCCTAGGACCTAGAGCTGCAAAGCAAAGCCTCTTCTCTGTTCCTTGTGAAACCCAGGTGATCAGGGAAAGCATACATTTTTGTCAGTTACTTCATACAGTAAATTTATAGTGTCATGTCCTCACAAGTAGCATTAAGTACAGCCTGTGACTGGAGAATCATTCTGTGATAATTTGGGGCTTTAGTATTAGGAAGCTCCTTCTTGTCTCAAGTCTAAGCCATGTGCTCCAACTGAAATGTTTATAACAATTAAAAGTGATACTTTTTCTGGCTGTGTAGTATTCCATGGTATGTATATATATCACATTTTCATTGCCCACTGATCAGTTGATGGGCATTTAGACTGATTCCACATCTTTGCTGGATGGGGCTAGAGATATCATCCTAAGTGAACTGACTCAGAAACAGAAAACCAAACACCGCATGTTCTCACTCAGATGCAGGAGCTAAATGACCACAAAGATGGAAATGACAGACACTGGGAACACTAATAAGGGGGTTAGGGTGGAGGGAGGTTGAGGTTCAGAAACTACCTACAGTGCACAGTGTTCACTCTCTGGGGAATGGGCCACCTGCAACCCAGTTCCCACCACTACACAATATATCCATGTAAAAAATATGTGTGTGTACCTCAAATCAAAAATATATTTTTTTAAAGTGATAAGTTGACTGCATCTACCTCACCCTTTATCCTTTTTCCTCTTTGGTTCAGAGTTGAGATGGAGGAAATCAGCTTCCTGTGGTTGGGAACACTGTGTTAGCTGGGTGCTCTTGACCCTTTATGTTACATCTCTCCCTTCTCCCTTCACAAACACCATTTGGCCCTGCCCAGCTTCACACTCTCCTAACTGAACAATAACCTTCAATTTGATGAAACATTTCATAATTTACTTTTCTAACTTATTAAAAGCAGCTTCAAGTTGCTATCCAAGAATGCTATACAGAATGTACTTTGGAGAAATAAACAAAAGCAACTACAGGTTGCATAACTCATGAAGATACCTAAAGAAGAGGACTTCTTAAGTGAATGTAGGCTTTTATATCAAGGAATTTAAACATGGAGTCACTCAGCACAGTCATAGAGACATTTGAAAGTGGATAATTAAGCAACGCTTTATTTGGGTATGTTTGTCTTAAAACAGATTCATCCATATGAACGGTAAGTTGATGTTTGTGTACTTTTCATGCATTCTTGATTTATGAGTAATTGAGATATTTCATATTATAATAGAAATGATCATCCATTGCAGTTCTTTGTTGAAGATATAGGCATGAAATTAAGAATCTGACATGTACTATGGATTTTTGAAAAGAAGAAAATAAAAATTTGCTTATTTGGCATTATATCAAGAGCATATTATAAAGTATTAGACTATTAAAGACATTTTTTATTGATGAAGCAGTTTATTTGGAAATCTGATGACACCATCTAATTTGTGGACAACTTAGCAGCATTTGCAAGTTATCTTAACATGTATTCCTTTCAGTTTTGTCTGTTGGGATGTATTGCAGTGGAAATAAGCTATGTGTAAATTAGTAAGCTATGTGATTGCCATAAGTATGGAATTCAAAATGTTTGGACATTTACAATTTCACTGTAGTCCAGAGGTATCCCTAAAGTCAGTGAGATTCTAGAGGTTTCATGAAATTCTAGGACTTCGTGAGATCAATAATATTCCCTGAAATTACAAACAGAAATCGGGTGAGTGTGCCTTCATGTGTATTTTTCTGCAGAAAGAATCTACAGTTTCTGTCAGCACTCAAAGGTGCTTATAATGTGAAATTTGACGCTTGTGATCTCTAATAAATTGTATTAAATTACCAGAAGGAGCCCAATGTTTTATTCATTTATTCATTCAAAAATAATTATTGAGTAGCTACTATATACCAGACCCTGCTTTAGATACTGATGAATCTGCAATAGGCAAAACAGGGCCTGTCTTCATAAAGTTTATATGTAAGTAGGGAGAGAGAAATAGGAAACAAATGAGAAAAGGTGTTACATATCTGAATATTTCAGACAATTTTAAAAGTCACGATCTGTAAGAGTGATAAGATGGGCCAGGTGTGCATTGCAGTGCAAGATGCTGCAGGGCATTACTATATTACACAAGGAGGCCAGGGAAACGCCCTAGTCGTGTGATCTTTGAGCAGAGGTCTGCTAGAAGTGAATTATGTGACTGACCAAGTTGGCCTTGACCTCTCCTCATCTCATCTCTACTTAACTTTAGGTTTCTTTCTGACTACAGACCCCTATCTTTTCTTAGAGCACTTACTTTAGGAAATCTTTAGAAAATTTGCTATCTCAAATTTCTTCTCTACCCATTTGAGATGTACATTTTCTACAACCCAGAAGTGTCTTTCTCAAAGAACTGGGAGCCATGCCTTTGTAATGCAATCCTCAAGAAAAATAGTCCCTATTTTCCAGCCTCTGTTTAAGGGAAGGGGGACAGTAAGTGGCAATTAGCAAACACAGGTGGCCTAATGGCATTTACCAGCTTCTCCCAGCTTCCTCCAGTACTTTTGCACTAACTCACCCCAGAGCTTAAAAACTCCCCTGCCTATTCTTTCAATGCAGGGGTTGAGTTCAGCCTCTCTCCCCCTTTGCAATAGTCTTGACCCCTATTGCAATAATTGAGGAAAGTTTTCCTTGTCTGTTTAACCCTTCCAGTGCAATTTTTCTTTTTATAATTTAGAGAAAGAGGGAACAAGATGGCCCAATATTTTTTACTTGAGCAATTTAAAGGAAATAGTTGCCATTGATTCAGATGAAGGAAACAATTTTGATGGAAAAAGAAAATTCACCAAGTAGGCTTTGCATCTGTGAAGTTTGAGATGTGTATTAGTTACCTAGAGGAGAGAGAAATTAGGGAGATGAAAATAGAAATCTGGAGTTCAAGGAAGGGTACTGCATGGAGATATCAATTGTGAAAGTATCGGTGTAGGCATAGTGTTTACATCCATAGAGCTAAATGAGAGAGAATGAGTTTGGCTTTGGGAAAAAGTCTGATGATTGAGTCCTGGGAAAATTCACGATTATAAGATGATGGGAGTGCAAAACAGTAAAATAGGCAAAGACAATACATAAGATGGAAGGAGAACAAAGAGAGCAGTGACCTGGAAGCCAAGTGGAAAGGTCCTCCAGGGAGGAGGGAGTGATCAGCCTGGGGAAGTCACAGACAGGTAGAATGAGATAGGAATTATCAATGCAAGGCTCAATTTGTCAAAATGCACATTGCAGAAACTTTGGCCGGAGCTTTTGGGTACAGTGGTGGGAACAAAAGCCTAATTTTGCTGGATTTCAGAGTGAATAAAGAATAAACTGGGACAGTGAGTACAGATAATTATTGTGAAGCTTTCCTGCAAATGGAATCAGAGTAATGGTATAGTGGTTAAAAAGAATATGAGCTTAAAAGACTCTCTCTCTCTCTCTCTCTCTTTCTTTCTCTCTCTCTCAGAAATTATCAGTGTGCTTCTGTGCTGACACAGGATTTAGTAAGATGGAAAATTAGGAAATGATTGTTGTAGTAATGTCTACTAAAAGCGGGGTTTGGCCTAATGAAAGTGATGCACACTGTATCCTTGGTGAGAGGAGACGAGGCAGAGTATATTAGCTTGATTTCAGTTGGTTGATAAATGTAATGTTGGAAATATACAGAATTCAGTTTCTCAGTAATATAGGACATACAAACCTCAACAAAAATGGAGGGAGTCAGAGGTTTAAGGAGACTGAAGAATATATGAAGTAATTATCACAAATTTAACTATTGAGATGCAAGACTGAATCGTTTCATCAAGATTGGGATTCTGCCAAGTGGGCACAATACAAAGAGTAGGCAAGTAGTTGAGAGAATATGTTGTCGACAAAGGAGTAATTTTAGTGCTGGATCTTGAATATCAACCAGTTAAGAAGGGAGGTGCTCTTTCCCTCTCTTCTTCTCAGTAATAAATTTTTCTTTCCCTCTCTTCTCTTTGCTAATACTTTTTTTTTTTTTTAATGAGGGAAGTGAACACTCAAGCCGGGGTGGGGGGTGGTAAAAATATTCAAAAGTCAGTAAGATAAGATAATGAACTAACCTTAGATCCCAGTGGGAACAAAGGCCCATATAAGCCACATGATGGTGAAGGTTGGAAGCATGGGGGGAGGGAGGGTTACCCAAGAGTGGCATGCCGGAAACTAAGAGATCAGAAGGGAGCATTCTTGGCATTGAGGAAATCCAAGATGTGGCCTGGACACGGTGCGGGAGGACACTGCTAAGGTAGGATGGGGAACAAGCATGTCGGAGGTGAGAAGGCCAGGAACCAAAAACACCTTGTATTGCAGTTACTTCACATTCTTATTCGAAGTCACCTTCTCAATGGGTCTTTCTCTGGCCACTTTGTTTTAAAACTTCAAACTCTAAAGTGCCTCTCTCCAAACACACACATAGCACATTTGTGTTTTCTGGTTTATTCTCTTCTTCTCCCTAGCACTTATCATTATATTTTGTTTTTTGACTTTTTTTTATTGCCTCTATCTCCTTCACTTGAATGTCATCTCCTTAAAAGCTGCGATTCTGTTTTTTGCTTTACTGCTCTATCTCCTACCCCGAGGATAACACCTAACACATTTTAGGCTCTAAATAAATATTGCACTAATAGAGGAATGGGCAAGTTATTGGAAGTATCGCCTTTATGAATAATATAATAATCAAGAGTTGTGTAGCCGCAATATGAGAGAATGACAGTGAACTGGAGACTAAAGAATTGAGGCAAGTGGGTCAAGGTGATAAAAATGCTTCAGGAAAAATGAAAGCGAGATATTCTAATCGTATAAACTTTGAAGTCAGGGGATTTCAGGAAGTGGGAGAAGATAGTAATTCGAAGCTAGCTATAAAAAGCAAGAGGACATCTACCACAGCTCCATGGTTACAGTGACAAAAGGTGGTGAAGACAATGCTCTGATGAAATGTCTTCAGGAAAGAACCAAGTTTCAGCTATAGTTAGAAGTGAAAGGGAACAATAAGAGGAAAAAGAAATAAGCAAATACAATCATCCCTTGGTATCCGCTTTATAAGAGCATCACTATCTTTCCTTTGTAGAGTAATTTTAAAAGTATAAAATGATTTGACCTTTACAAAAGACCTAGAGGAGAAAAGTAAAACTCAGTGAGGTTTAATTAATGCCCAAAGTTCCCCGATTAGAAAGTTGTAGACTTGAGATTTGAATACAGGTCATCTGAGTTAAGTCCATACATCTAGAACATGAAGCAGATACAGAAGTAGGTACCATGCCAAATTTGGCCTAAATGTCATTCCTTGGAACTATCTGTATTAAAGGTAATAAAACTAAATAAAGCATGGGGTTGTACAGTTGGCAAATATTAAGGTAAGTCAAAGGACAAAATTTATTCTAGAGAATAAAATTGCTCTGCATTTGAAAGTGAAAATTCCAAGTTCTAGACTTTTTTTTTTAATGGATTGGTACCGTTCTGGTACTTCAGAAAAGATTCTAAATTTATTTTATTTTATTTTGTGGGGGGATGGGCAGTCTTAGTCTTTCTAGAGCTGGAAGGACTGCTGTCATTTCCCAATTTTTTCTCTATCTTTATCAGGAAGGAGTTCTACATTTTCCAGCTATGGTAAATCTGTGCAGAGGTGCCAATGTCCCAGAATACTTGTCTGGAGGCACAGGTGAGTAGGGGCTGCACAGCCTCCTCATTACAAGATGTTCATCTCCTTTCCTAGGGCAGAGAAAAGGAGCAATAATATCACATCTTTGGCCGGGCTTGGTGGCTCAGCCTGTAATCTCAGCACTTTGGGAGACTGAGGCTAGTGGATTGCCTGAGCCTGCAGGTTCAAGACCAGCCCAGGCAACTTGGCAAGACCTAGTCTCTACAATAAATAAAAAAAATTTTGCCCAGCATGGTACCATGCACCTGTAGTTTCCGCTACTTGGAAGGCTGAGGTGGAAGGATCGCCGAAGCCCAGCAGGTCGACACTGAGATGGCCATGAGTGTGCCACTGCACTCCAGTCTGGGCAACAGAGTGAGACTCCAACTCAAAAAAAAAAAAAATCACACTTTATCCCTAGCATTCTTGCTCACAATTTGCACATTTTCCCTATGCTTAGTAATGCCAAAATTAATACTCATTGACCCTGGGAATTACGATTTTTATCTTTGCCTATTTATTTACAATGTGCTTAGACACTTGCTATAGCATCTCATTAACTAGCATATGCAGGGATAGTTTAAAAATTGTTATATTTTTGAGTTTCCAGTTTGTCAAAGGAACAGTTTTTATTATTCTATAATATGTATATAGATGTTATATATAATTTGTAGACAATAGATTTAATTAAATACAATTATTTATGTTTTAATAATAAGGGTTTCCCTCTTGTTTCCTCTGCACTGACTTGTAAAATAATGCAATGTTACCTTCCATGCTTTAAATTTTGCAAACAACATTGTTCATCTCACAGAATTAGTTAAAGTCTTTCCAGATGTGGATTTGATTAATAGAAGCTTACAAACTGTAGCTAATTACTGATAATGATAGTATCACAAGGCAACTTCCTCACCAAAGTCACCTTGGTCTTTTCTGCTTGCTAGAATAGAAAGAAACCCCATAGCCACCCTCTACCCCCATCAAAATAAAAACAGGGTAATTTTAAACTTTGATTTGGGTGATAATTAACACAGTCCTGTAACACTAGCCTTTTAGTATAAGGCAAATTATCATTTAGATGTAGGTGAGAACTTCAGCCCTTCAGACTGGCTTCACAGTGTGGATGGATGAGTCATGCAGTACTAGTGTCTGAATATTCACAGTGATGGGCAGTGACCTATCCCTCTTTATCCTCTTGGAGTGTAGATTTCCATTTTAATTGTTTCTATCACCTAGAAACAGAGGAACATAGCCAGTGTGGTATGAATCCAAGCTGAAATGAATGTGCCTTTTCCTGTCCTACTCATTTTCTAAAGAGGTGAAGACCTCTGGCATTAAAGACTTTTCCTCTGCGGCTTCTCTTCTCCAAAGTTGTATATACTACTTCTCAATAAAATGGCATTAAAACTGAAGGTTTCTCAATATATAAAAATGGATCATCAGTAATCAATTGAATAACTCAGATTTTTTGTCAATCTGCTAGTAGAGTAGACTGCAAAGCAATGTAGACAGAGATAAGACTATTTTAAAAGAAATTGAATTAATGTCCATGTTGTCTCCTGTACAGACTTTTTGAGTAACAAAATGTTTCTTTAATTTAGCAGAAATTCATGCATATATGTAAGAGCCCATGGGTCAAATTTTATTTGACCAAGTGGACATATGAGAAAGCATTATAAACTATCGTCAGCCAATTTGTCTGTTTGGGTCACTCCAATTACCCTGAAAACTGGTGTGTATTATGAACGTAAGAACTGAGGGTCAGAATCATTTTGATATACTGGAGTGGAAAAAGTGATGTTTTCCTGCAGAACAGCCAGAGGGATCAGACAGTAGAAGATCCTAGAAGGGTCGGCACTTTGTGACAAATTGAGCTGGTCTCCAAACAAACGTAAATCTCATATTGTTGGTCATTTTATAAAGACATTTTTTCTTTAGTAAGGATATTATGATTATTAAGAAGCAAAAGATGATGAGGCCAACATTTTGAAATAATTTAATTTAGACAGATTATATGCCATTGTTGCTACTCACACAACTCATAAAATTCATTCAGTTTATTTTGGTGAAGTTATCTTGAGCCTCGGATGTATAGAGGAAGTTCTGGGAGGGTAAAGAAAAGCTTTTTTTCATAGCCATCACAGCCTCAACCTGCAGGGTTCAGGCAATCCTTCCACCTCAGCCTTCCAAGTAGCTGGATCTATAGGCACACACCACTAAACTCAGCTAGTTTTTTGATTTATTGTAAAGATGAGGTGTCACCAAATTGTCCAGGCTGGTCCTGGACACTTCGGCTCAGGCAATCCTCTAGCCTCAGCCTCCCAAGGTGCTGGGATTATAAGTCTGAGCCACCATGTCTGCCTGAGAAGCTTTTTTTGTTGTTGTTTTTTGCTTTTGGTTTTCAGAGTGCTGAGCTGTAATGAACTGGGCAAAGAGGAAACAAGATGGCATGTCACATAATTCATACTTCATTCTTATAAAACTGACAGGAGTGATGCTGATATAGTAATACTGATGTTAGTTTGCAGACATATAAAATTTTAATTGCGTTTTCACAAAATTCAAAGCATTATATTATGAGTTTAAATAGCTATGCTGTAATTAGAATGCAATGCGCACGGGTTTAGCCTCATAAGCCTAGAAGTATAATATGAGAAACAATTTATTTCATATAGAGGGTGCCAAAAAGTGTATACACATTTTAAGAAAGGAAAAAAACTGTATTAAAATTGCAATACTCAATATATACCGATAGCAAAAGATGAATTCAAGTCATGTTTGACTTCTGCAATTATACATTGCTACCATAATTCTTTCAACAAGTAATAACTAGATAACATCATTTAAAATGTGTATACATATTTTTGGCACCCCTGTATATATATGTGTTTTTGGTATTACTCCTCTTTAAGCTTAATTGCCAGAAATTAGATTTCCAATGTATTCCCAGTTTTTTGGGTGTGTCATTTATGAAAACTCTTTCCATAGGGTCCTCTTGCCTTATGGCCATGTTGCTATGCTTGTCTCTGCCATGGCAAACTCTTAATAGATTTCTACTGCTGGGTACAATAGTTCTTCACTGATAATTGTTGCTGAAATGCCCACTATAGTCTTAGGCGAGGACAGTTCTCTCTTTAGTTTATTCTTCCTAAAACATGGTGCAGGCACTTTTTAATTTTCCATAATGAAAGGGAGATTTGGATGTTGCTTTAAACAAGACTCAAGGATAATTGACATGAAGTATAACAAAAAACTCAACACCTTTAAAAAGTAACCATACTTAGAGCCACTTTTCTCCACAGGGGAAAAATCCTGTGTAGACTTTGATGTCCCCAAAAGAGTAATCACTAGAGTCTTGCTATACTCTTTTAGTGTTTGGATTATTTCTTTTTAACTAGTTGCTGTGAGTAACACACATTACCCATCTATCCCTGGCTGCAGTGTATGTAGCCTTGTCTAACTTCTTTCCAGAGTCTCCGTGACCGTTCTGCAGTGTTTTCTGTAAAAGCACTGCACCTTGGAAAAACCTGCTCACAGAACACATCCTACCCTGTAAGAACACCCAATTATTTATGGAGTCAGAATAGTTTAATTTCAGATTTCAAAGAGAAACATTTCTTTAAAATAGAGATCACACACCTGCTAGTTCATGAGCCATATCCACTCAGCAGATATGTTCTATTCAACTCTCAATGTGTTTTAGAGAAATTTGAATTACCTGCCAACTTTTAAACAATGAGATAGTTCACATAAATGTCTATAACATTAACTTTTTTTGGAAAAATTTAAATATGCAACAACCTTAAAGTCATATCTCTGTAGGTCATAATCTGTTGAGACAGAATAAAAGTTTCCCCTTCATATCAGCATGAACTCTTGGATTACTCCAGGCCCCAGCTGACCCACATCACTCATGGACTTTGGGAGCCTTCCTCTGAAAGGGTGTAAGCATCCTAAAATATAACTAACTTATGCTACTAACGCTAACACATACTTCTTGATCTGCAGTGGTGCATTTTGGTTACTTCAAATGCCTACAAATAGGTATTTAAAAAAAATTATAGGCAAGCACTTGACTTAAATTTGCACCTAACAATTAGCATTAAAGTTGTCTTCCCCAAAAGTTTAATTTACTTCAAAGTTAAATTTCAGTCTTCGTTCCTGAAGTTCAAAACGCTTTGTAACTTTTAAATGGCATTTTTTGTCAGTGTCAACAAAGCTCACGCTCCAGTCTTCATTCAGGCAACATGTTAGATTAAACTCCCATCTACCTGTGCTGTGATGGGAAAAACAGGCCAGTGTGCACCCTGTTGTCACAGATTGGAGCAAATCATAGAACAAACTGTGTTGTGGTAAATAAATGGGCTGACTCTTTAAACAAAGGGAACACTGAAAAAATAATGCAAAGAGCATCTGTTTACTTCATTTTCAGCTTCAAAAACAGGATGCTTATGTGTGCAGAAATGAAAGACCTATATCAGGTTTCTGGACCCACCTGTCTGTAGCCCCTCTGTCTTCTGATTCTTCTAGGACTGCCAGAATTCACTGAAACAAATACATAGGGTACTGATCTCAAACGATGTGAAGTGGGGACCAAAGTGAGGTACAAACTTTACCTGTACAATGACCATTTGTATACCTAACCCTGAATTGTACCCCACATCATTTTTCAAAAAAGGAAATAAATATATAAGGATATTCGAAATGCCCATTGTCAGTGGGATTTTGTCATTTTTAGTTCATTTGTTAGTCCACCCATTCATTCAGGCATTAGACAAATATCTATTAAGTCCCTAGTCTGAATTAGACGTTGAGCTTATAAGAACAATTTCCCTGCAGAACTCAATAGTCCATCTGGAGAATCCCCCACATACAAACCATAATAAGTCAATGTAATAATCATTTAAAGCTACTCAAGGACAGGGAGTGAGCATACACTAGAGGAGAATGTAAACCTGGATAAATATCACATGGGACATAGCATTTAAAGTGACATTTGGAGGATGAGCAGGAATTTTCTAGTCAGAAAACAGATATGGGGGCTGAGGATGATGAGGAGAGGATTTCCAGTTGGGGGGAAAAAAAAGCAAAATAGAAACCCAAAAGAACATGGCTTGTTTCAAGAATTAGGATCAATTTTGCAGTGTAGTGTGCAAGGAGAGTATGGAAAATGAGCTGAACTAATTAGACAAGAGTTTGCTAAAATGTTCAATCAAACTTCATAAAATCAGGCCAACTAGCCAAGGGCTTTGTCAATATTTTTATATCTCATGCAGCTTTCCTTCTTTCACTAATTTGAATTGCTTACAAACAAAAAGTTTTCAAATACAGGTTCTGTTAGACAAACCTGCGTAATTTCCAGATAGCATTCATTACCTTATGAAGAATACATTTGTTATCACATTTTAAAAAGTCATTTTTTCTAAATTGGTTATCTATGCCCTCTTACTTATAGAACTCCTTTTTAAATGTAGGGCAAGGGTTGGGGGGTAAAGTTGTTAGTCCAACCCAGGCCAAATGATTACATATGCTAAATTAATTGCAGTTGAGCTAATGAGGCTGTACTGGTTTTATAAAGGACTAGACGGATCCTCAGAAGAAAGATGACTAGAGAAAAATCGGAGTTTATTTAGAAAAGTCTTGGAAAGAGTTTAGATCAGTGCTTCTTAAACTTTAGCACACATATGAATCACTGAGGGGCTTATTAATAATGCACAATTGGAACTCTCAGTAGGGCTGGGTTTAGTTTTGGAAGTTATGAACTTCTCACAAGCTGCTAGGTAATGCTGAGGCTTGGTTCATGGACCATACTCCCAGTAGGAAAGGTAGAATGTTTCCTGATTCTTAGAAGAGAAATAGGAATTCTTAGGAAAAGCCCCAATATATGATTGTCATGCTTCACTTTAGCAATCAGCCTTTATCTACTTATAAGCATCCTTCTTCTACTTATAATGAGAGAAAAACATAGTTAAGTCTTCAGGTGTAGTTCAAGCATTTTCCAAATCTGCCTCTGGATACTTAAGTTTACAATTAGAGTTAAATAATTTGCTCACATAGGATGACCAATCATCTCACGTTGCCATTAAGATTGTCCTGATATTAACACTGGACACTCCATGTCCCAGAAACCCCTCAATGCTGGGCAAACTTAAGTGATTGACTGCATCTCTAAGGCATGTGTTGCACTAAGAGAATTATTTGTCATGGTCTGTTTAAGTTGTCATCTTATTGTCTATAAAAGCATCATTTAAAAAAAATAAGATGCTTTATTTGAAATAACTTATTTCGTAATTTGGAAAATGAAAGAAGGAACTCTCATCTCTGTTATGACAATGTGACCTAAAATTCACTTGCTGAGACAAGCTGGTAATCATGTAACTTTCTTACTCTTAGTTCTTAAAAACTTGAGCTAAAGAGAAAATAATGATTTAACTTAGAAAGTGAACTTTATTTTTGACTTTTTAATCAATTCATCTTTGCTTCACTTTGTCTATCTTTCTAGTTTTCCACATTGTTTCTGATATATTATTATAATTATTCAAAATATTAATGGAACAGAATATCTTCTTTTAAGTTATGAATGCAATCAATTTTGAGTCTTTAATTGTAATTTTTTTTCCATAAAATTCTTTTAATTTAGCCTAATATAATGGCACATCAACCAGTAATAGGTACATTAAATTGAATCATGATGCTCATATACACATTTTATGACACAATCAAATATCCTAATGCATTAATTCATATCAATCAGTTAATAAAATCAAATAGGAAACATTTCTCTATTGCTGCTAACTGTACTTATCCCATTTACTGGGTAAGACATCTAAAAAAACCTCAACAACTTGACTCTCAGGAGATGACTGGGACTTGGCTATTACTCGAGGTTTTACTAAGCTGATTTGTTGATGGATAAACTAAAAAAATACCTAAAGTTCTACTTCATGCTTCAGGATTTCTTGACATGAAACCATTTTTGTCAAATTAGTAACATACTGAATTATGCCATTATTGTGCCCAATCTGATGGAAAAAGTGGTAATGACTCCCCACAGGTACCTTAAATCCTATCTAGCATTGGCACACTATTAGGAAGTTATTACTTTTAATGAATTAAGTGGTAACCCAGAGGCTTGAAAAAGTTAAACATGAATGACCAAAAAGAAAATTATTTGATCAACTAATTAGTAAGTATTTTTTAGTGTACAATTTTTGACTTGGAACTATAGTGGATATTGTTAGAGATACTTGCAAATGTATAAATGTATACAAAAATCTGCATATGCAATATATATTATCTTACTTCAAAGAGTCAAACGCTATTTGGTAAGGCATGACTAGTATACTTGAGACAATTAGAAGGCAGTTAAGTACTCACTTACAAAGAACTAGCAATATACTTAGTAGGATTTTATGTTCAGTGCTGCCTTTTCCCCTGCTTTTATTTTTCACCTTCTTCTTTTCTTTCTTTTAAAAATCTGGTATTGGTTTGATGCTAAGCAGAGTGTATGATAATTTGCTTTACTCAGAGACCCAGTCCAAAGCAGCTTAAGGCAGGAAAGAAATTCACTGAAAGAAAACTGGATTGTATAATAATAACATTGAAGGAAGAATTGACTAAATAAACTGCAGGAAGAGTAAGAGTTCCTCTGGGTCTCAGGAACAATAATATCAAGAATCCAGGCACAGTGGCTCCTCCTGTAATCCCAGTACTTTAGGAGGCTGAGACAGGAAGATCGCTTGAGAATCAGAGTTTGAGATTACAGTGAGCTATGATCAAGCCACTGTACTCTAACTGGGTGACAGAGTAAGACCCTGTCTCTAAAAAATAAAAATTAAAAATAAGATCAGGAACCTGAATACCAACAGGCCAACTTCCTCTCTCCTCTCTGTACAGGGTCTTCTCTGTTCTACTGTAGACCAACTTTCTCCATTGGGTAGGGAGCATTGCTGCTGATAGCTCTCCATTTTACATTTCCTGGTTATCACACCTGATGGCTACTATCTTTCCCTATTTGAATGCAAAACATTGCAAATAAGAACTCAAACAAGCCTAATGGGACAAGTAGCTCCCACACCCAGATTGACAACATATGGCCAAGTAGCCTGAGTGATATGCAGGTATCACCACACCCAGGAGAAATGGTGTAGAAGGAGAATGGTTCTCCTCAGTGGAGGACACTGATCCTGGACAAACAAAAAGCTGTTGGGCAGTTGTCACATAGAAGTCAACCAAGCAAACAGTTCTCATGAAAATTCTCAAAACCTTGAAAAGCAAATATACTTATTTCATTCAAAAGTATTATTTTTATTTTGCACATTTGAAAATTGCTGTTTCTTCTGCAGCAATCATACTGTATTGACTTTCTGTGTGTAAGGTACAACATAACTGGTGATTTTATCAGTTTAACTTTATCTTGGATCCTACTGGAACTATGAGCCCTGTCTTGAATAACATTTGTAGACTCTCACCTCACTTAAAACCTGTCTCTGTGCTTTACTTGGCCCTCATACTTTGGACTTGGACTTTGACCTCTCCCTCGTGTGTATGGTAAATGTATGTACCTCTCTCTCAGATCATCATCATCAGCTTGGGTCTCCCGCATGCAGTTGTGCAGGTCATCAACTGCCCTACTCCTGGGAATGCCATTCTTCAAATGAATGGAGTCCTCTGGGGTTTTAAGATGTGGAGGCCCCTTCTCAGATGTGTGCCTCATTCCAACCATTTCTACTTGCTTCAGCTTCTGGTGTGTGGCCCTTCCAGTTGGCTCCATTCCGCAGTCCCCTCCCCTGCATTGTCCACTACCTATTTCCAAAGGTGAATCCTGTTTGTTTGTTTGTTTATTCTGTTTTTGTCTTTCTCATTGATGGCTATTTTATACAACTAGGTAAATTAATTGCTCATGAAGACATCTAGGGTTTCTTGTCCAATAGACAGTAAACTCAGAAAGCTAAGATGTCAACCTCTAATACAACCTTCCCAATTACCTCTGTGCACCATCTAATTGTGGTCACCTGGTTAACCTGGCATCTGTTTCTTGCCTTTGGACAACCATGGTTCAGCTGTGTAGGCCATGTGTCATCACTCAAGGCTTCCCATAAATCCCATCCTCAAGCTTCAGCTAAGAAACTTGTCAATTATTGTGTGTGTGTAAAAGGGACTAGCACATACACTTTAATGATGACAATGACATTTAGAAATGGGTCATTTTCCCCTTTCTCAATAAAGATAGTCTTTGTGGATTTAAATCATGAATGCTGGTTTCTTCCCCTTAGCGTTATGTTGCCATAAAAATATTGAAGTGTAACAAATGATTTGCTTATCTATCATTGCTAATGAAATAGTTGAAAACAGCTTAGAAACAGTTTTCTGCTTTTATTTAGCTAAAAAAAGATCAATTTCTATAGCTTCCTTTTTATGCAAATGAAGATGCCTACTCTTTCTGCAGACATTATTATGGAGGGATATCATTGATCATGTCCTCAGGGTAATAAATAATTACTCTACTAACGTATTGCTCTGAAAGAAACTGACATGAAGTAGTTTCAAATTAACCACTGCTAATTGCATGCATTGTTTCATACTTATTACTGCAATCTGATTAACATGCTACTGAAAAGAACTGGCAGGAAAGATTCTCTCTGCTCTATTTTAACTTGTTTTAGTTAAAAACTTGGCTAAGTGTTAAATTTATACTGACTTAGAAGGTCAAAAGTCTAGTGATGAGGGAATAGGAGCACTGTGGTACAATGAACTTGACCACTGCCAGAATTTTTATTTTTTTGTTTTTATGAGTTCATGTTTCAGAAATGGAATTTTTTTTAGATTTCTAATAGGAAAAAATATCTTTTATTATATTCATAGTATAGTCTAGATTAAAAAGCCATACGTTTCCGATGTCATGAAGTCCCTTCAGCAAACTATTTAACTTAAGAAAGAATTGTCAACTCATAATTTAAAATGGAGTTTGTTTGTAAAAGCAAAAAATGAACAACTAAATTTTGGCCTTTTTATTAAATTTGCCATAAGAATCTAAGTTACTATAAAATATAACTTTTAAAAATGCTGCATATTTGTTATTGTGATTGTTTTTCCTGGTTATCTTTCCAAGATATTGGGATGATATAAAAGGACAAGTAAAATTATTTTACTTATAAATATAAAGTTAGGCAGCTACCCCAAATGAAAATTTTTTAACATGCTACTGAAAAGAACTGGCAGTATCCTATCCTATGGCTCTGTCCTAAGTCCAAAGGCAGCTTATGTACTCTGAATAACATTTTGATAGAAGTTGCAAATCTGCATTTTATGTGCCTTTATTTTAAGACCCTTAAGCAGCACTCTCCATATACCAGATGCACATATTGTTCTATTCACTTTACAATTTCTAGCTTATTTTATCTTAAACATGACCTTATGGTCTAGGTACTATTTATATCCCTATTTTAACAGACAAGAAAACTGTGGCACAGAGGTTAAGTAACTTTCTCAAGGTTTCAGAGTTACTATTTAACACATGGTAAACTAGAATTCAAGCTCATGAAGTATGGCTCCAGAAGCCGTGCATGATATGAATATACGATGCTGTCTCAGAGTGTGATCCTGGAACATGTGACCATCATACCAGTAGAAAAGGTACAATGTGTTTTGCTGAGAGATGACATACAAATAGATTCTTATGCTGTTATAACTTCTAAATGTTGACCTAGGCTTTGAATTATATAGCTGACACTGTTCCCCAACTGTAGACTACTGATCTATTATGGACCTGGTCAATATTTGAATCCCTGTGCCTGTCCCACATCCTATGGTCCAGGATTTACTCAGCACCCTCAACCCTACAATGAGAACTGGGCTGTCTGTATGCATGTCTTCCCAGCTCTGAGTTAAATTGCCTCACTTTGGTGGTTTGAGATCAGCCACAGTAAAAGCCTGTAACACATGGAAGCCAGCAAATGCCTTTCCTCCTTCCCTGCCCCTTCAGAGACCTGGTTTGCTCCCACACTGCCTGTGATCTATGAAGTACTACCATCTGTGGCCCAACATGAACATACTCCCCAAACACTGAGATTTTTATATTTTTTACATCATGCTCCCATATGGCAATATAAGGTTAACAGTCATGGGTCTGAGCCCTTCCTGGACTCCAAAGAAAAATCAAAAAGTGGCAGAATGATAGCAATAGGGCAGAGGTGGCAACAAGACTCATGTGCTTTCCCTTGCAAGTCTACATGTTGACAGACATTACTAATCAATCATGGCATGACAACATAGTTCTCTACAGTCTAGACAGATACTGTCAACCATTCAGATTTGGTACATGAGTTGAAATTATTTGCTGTTGCTCTTAGAATCAGAAATCTTCACTTCTCCCTATAGTATTCCCACTCTGTGTTATTTATAACATTCCCTAAGTTATAGAAAGATATTTTTTTATGATGACTATGAAAAAAATAACTTAAGTTGTTCTGCAAATATAAATAATTTTAGCCTAAAATCTACTTTCTATTTTGGCTGATAGAATCAGTTATGTAATACTCCACAAAATACTCTGATATTTATAATTTTCCTAAAGACTCTATGTTCATGGATTAATATTTGAATAGTTGAATTTATATGTTTGATGTCAATAATCTTTTGTTAGACAATAGAAATGTATGTTTATTGTGCATTGAAATAAACTCAATGGTAATATTTCTTAAGTTGGTGATAAAAAAAAATAACTGTCTTGCTACAGATGTCAACATTTTATCATTAAAAGATTCCCTGGTAATGAAATGGACTAAAAGAGTTTAAAATATTACTCATTTTTTCTTCATCCTCCTCTCTTCCACCTCAAGCTCAAACTTTTAGAAATAATTGCCTTAATATTTCATGGTTTAAAATCACAGGAGTGACAGAATATATAGAGATACAATATTTCTAGAGCTTTAGTAGTTTAGAGGTGTGCACAGAGAAACAGTTAACCTATCAATACAAGGAAACCATCTATAAGTGATGATAATGGGTGGCCTATATCTGATATGAATAAACCGACTTACTATTTCTACATGTAGTGAAGACCATTCATGATCTCAGGAAATTTCTGTCTAACCACGTGAGAATGGCATACACACTTGCAAAATTTCCAAATAACATGAAAAAACATATAAATGCATATGAGAGGTTTACAGCAGTAGGTCAGAGGAAAGCTGGAGGTAATCAGAGAGAGTTGTTAAGGACAAGGTTCTGAAGCAGGAGAAAGGATCATATGGATGAGGCGAAATGAGAACAGAGGCAGTGAGGCAGTGAGAAGATCCCATGATCAAAGGCCACAGTAGAGTCCGGGGTGCGTCCTGCTTAGTGGATATGCACATCAGAGCAGGGGCATATGCAGTGGGGGGCAGTGATCATATAAAGTGGGTGACTTGGAACATCAAAACAAAGGTGTTAAGCTTTGTCTAGAATTGTGTGTCTCCTCAGCCTCTGAAGTCCTTATATTTTTACCTCATGTTTTATAGGCAGAAGCATCCTAATCTCTATAGGAACCCTTGCATTGCAAAGGTAAGCTTCGTATCCAATGTCTTAGGAACTGTGAAACAAACAGAGGATTTAGACTTAGAAAGCTTGGGTTTCAATTCTGGGCCATTACTTGCTAATTGGTAATAATTGCATGGTGCTTAATTCTCAGAGCCTTCGTTTCTCCATGAGGATAATAATGCACAGGGGACGAGGTTGAAGAGGGGACACAGTCATGGCTCAGCACACTTATTCTAGTTATAGTGTCTAGTAGTTGTTACCTGAGAGATGACTAACCTGTTTCAAGCATATGTGAGACACCTGGGGATGGAACAAGGCATTCCAGGGGTGAACTTCAGCAAGAGCAAGTAGGATAAAAGGTAAGAAGCCACATACTACTTTCAGAATGGCCGCATTGTGAACTCCAAGCTAGAGAGCCGAGTGGAAATGTGTGATGCATTAAGAAACAAGTGAAATTATCGGAAGTAAGTAGGAGCCTCGGGGGGGCATGAAAAAGGCAGGAGTAGTCAATTCTGTCAGAAGGGAAGAGTGGGCAGGGAAAAATTCACAGACATGGTGATTCCAGAATTAAAGGAAAGACTTGTGTTCTTTATTCCCTTCTCTCTCCTCTAAGAGCGTCCAGATGAATTCTTGCATCTGGCTGCTGGGCAAATATGTGAGTAATAGCCTAGGATCAGCTGGATACAAGAGGTTTCTACCCGAGGTCCGTGAAAACCAATGTTTTTAAGTATCCATTGGGCAGCTAGAACAGACAATCAGCAAGATGTTTAAACAGTGATTCTGCTGGCAGCCCAGCAAGTTTTTAACTGTATCATGAAATCTGGCCTGGGGGCACAGCCTGAGATTATTCCAGCTCTGCTTTTGCATAGCCAGAAATTCCCTTTCTGTTACAAATTTCTACCCCAGTGAGGTCTGCATAGTTTTGGCATTTTCATTATGGATCAGTGAATCAGCTAGCCTACAGGCCAAGAAAAGAAAAAAAAGATCCCAAATAAAAGTCAACCCAGTTAGGATGTCTTCATCTATTTTTCAGTGGGGGAAACGAATACAGCTGGCCTCAGTGACTTCAATCAAAAGCAGACATCACTATCACTTCTTTTTATTTTTTAATTTTGTTTTGTTTTGTTTTTGGACTCTCAAATTTGAGAGGCCGTGATAAAGACACAGCCTCAGCAGCATCACTCAGAAGATTTAGTTAGTTATTCTGCAAATCTTGGAGAGTGACACTTCTGCAAAATGCACAAGCACATGAGCAAACAGAGATGTGTGAATTCAGGAAAGCAGCCAAATGCACATCAGAGCTGAGGAATGTCACAGTGAAATGAAGGAAACTTGTAAACACCTATCAGTATTTTTAGGTAGGAAATGTTCTAACATATTGCCAGTGGGTGCTGCCTGTGCATTCCTTTCCCAAAGCTTTAAAATCAATGGGTATTAAAGGTGATTTGAAAACAATGCAAAATGACAGCTTTATTCATCTAGATGGTGTGTGTGAGAGAATGTGTGTGTGTGCACATGCACACAATGTGTGACTGGGCTGCGTGTACAGACTGCATTTCACTGTGTGTCTTGCACAGACGAGGGAGCCCTCTACTGATTAGAAACTGCACTAGATGTAAACTGTAGAGTGTTGTCTGCAGTACGTTGCTTGTGTAGCCTCCCAAAGTCAAGGATTTGGCTTATTTCTTTTTCAAATCATGAGACGAGATGCTTTTTTAAAAAAAGTATCGGAGATGTTAATCATCATGTACACACAAGTGCATGCCATTCTTTCTATTTAAAGTAAAATTATTCAGCTACGAATATCTATATCCACTCTTTGACCTTTTAATATAAAGGTTATTTTGCTGTAGCACAATTAATCTACCCATATCTACATGATTATAATGAGAACGTGTAGCAGAGCTTGTAACCACAATTGTGTATTTCCTTGATTTACCACACATTCTTTTTTCTCCTGGTGGCTGTAATTAGCTACTTTATACATTTTTCCCAAACTGAGATTAAAGACAGTTTTAAGGATGACAACTTGAACTAATTTATATGGGCAGATTTAAATGCACTGTATTTTCTTATGCATATTTAAATCACATTATTTTGTTCAGTCTGATATACACTAAGACCTGTATCTAAGTATAATATTCAGTTGTTTTTATGTTTACATATCTGCTTTTTAACTTTATGTCTTTACAAGACTATCGTTCAACAGTCAATGATTTAAATCAATGGATAAAAATAAAATGTAATAAGAAATGTTGTTCAGCTATTTTTAGCATGGATGGCCTAACCCTATTATAGGATCTTCTTTCTTACCACAAACATGTTGATTAATAAATTATTTATTATCAGAGCACTAATCACTCTGGTTTTAATAAGGAATTAACATGTTTTCGTGGAAGTTAGCTTAAAATTTTACCCATTTTATATGTAAATCTAAAAAGTAGCCCTTGTGAAATCAATAACTTATAACTTCTTATAACTAAACTCAGTTTGAGTCTCAGTCTGCATCTAGCCTTGAATGCTAACCCTAGCTGAAGGCAACCTGTGTTACTGAAGAGCTACATGTGGAACCCACATGGCAACATAACTGATTAGAAGGTGAGAGCGATGCAGCTTTAACCATCTGTCACCTTTTGCCCACTAGCATTGATTCTGCTGCTGTACTGATGCCCTCTTCTTCTCTTATGTATTCATTACTCCTTCTGTGGTTCTAACATTAAGGAGCAGCTTTTGTCTTTCTTTTACTGAGGATAAGATACATAAAAATAAGCCAGGTAAACCTAGGATGATCAATTCCCCTGCTATTAACAGCCACCATTTATGTAACACCTACTGTGTGACAATTCTCTTCTCAAAAAATAACCCAAACCTCCTTAGAAATCCACATGGAGAATGTTAGTATCCCAGATTGTTAGTTGGCATTTTGTATGGTTTGCAAAACGACTAATCCTATTCAAATAAAGTTAAGGAGGAGAAGGGGCTTTGTTACAAATACTTTGGGGTATCTTACAGAATCCAAAGGTCAGGTATTGCCTTCTCAGATGGCATGTTCTAATAGCTTTTCCAAGACTTCATTTATTTCTTACTATGGTGCTTTCATAAGTTCATTGTACCTTAGACGTGGTTTAAAAATCAGTCTTTACTTCTGAGTGTTATACAACAATAGTTTAGAATAGGGCTAATTTCAAACCCTGATTTTCATTGTCTTTAAAAAGAGAACCCCCCCTTTTTTTTTTTTTACTATTTTACTCACTTATTTTGCTCACATATATCTGAGCAAAAATAAATTTCAAGTCAGTTTATAAACCAGCTAAGTTTCATAAACTTGCTACATATCTTGCCATGTTTTCAAACTGGAGGCATGGACAACAATCAGCTGTAACAAGTGCTACAGAGTTTCACATTTGGTTTTGATTTCTGTCACTTGTCTCTGATTCCTCAGCAAAGCCCTAAACATGGTCCCTGGCATCTCCACCTCCTCCTCATGTGGCTGAAGGGCTGGTCCACGTGGTGACTAGGAAAATGGCCACATACACAGGGTTGGCAGGGCTGTAATAGCAGAAGCTACCGCACCTGGACTCACAGTATCAGCTCATCTTTCCCTTGCCGGTGGAGCAATTGGCGCCTCTCTGAATGTGAATGCTCTCAGCCTGTCTTCATCTGCCGCCATCCCTAGAATCTATCTTTTATTCTACTTTGTCTACTGTGCTCTGCTGTGCAATTCTGCTATAGCCTCCAACTCTGCATAGGAATCCCCTGCACACACAAAACCTGACTAGTGATCATTCAGTATCCATACAGACAGCGAACATCAGCATGCAGTACTGGGACTAGGTCTTAGGTAGCGGGAGCAGGGAAAGGTGAGATAAGATCATTCAGGATGTCTAGTTTCTCTTCACTCCTGAGGAAATCAGTAGGGACAAGGGGGCCATGTTGTGGAGTGGGGCCAAGGTGGCTGTGGGCTTTACTTGCAACAAAGACTGGCTTTCAATAGACCGTGCTCCCGTCACTAGATAAAAGCAAGATCCTGCTGTATGCTATGTTGGAGGGAGTTCACCATTCACAAAGACTATGTATATAGTATCCCTTGGAATGTAACTCCAAACACAGTGCAAAATCCTAGAACTGCTGTTACCTGAGTTCACCTAATCCTGAAGATGGATCACGCAGAGTCTGTGCTGTGTTCAATGATCAGAAATGGATACATAAAATTTGGACGCAGATATAAAATTTATACAGGCAGAGGGAATTTAATCAAGCCTGAAAAAGAAATGATTACATGTTACTTTTTGGAAGGAATCATTTAGTATGCTACATTTCCAATGAGTTTTTTTATATATGTCTGGGGAAAAAAATTCCATGAAATATTATACTAACGTACACTCTGCAAAGGAACAGTATTATTTTAATCTAGAAGCTGTTACTCCTTTTCATATTCACCACTGGGTGAGCAAACTGATTCTTTCATATCACACAGTTGCCTACCAAATAAAAATAGGCAATTATCCTATATGTACATTTCCAGAACATTTTGTCTTGTGATGGTACTGAGTTCTAATGCTTTCCCTTTGTTCTTCATAATGGTGTTGTTTCTATAACATTTTTCAAAATGCAAGACTCTTCACCCTTTATAGTTGACTACCCTGAACTGAAAAATGTGATTCTGCTTTGAGAGCACAGCCAACCCAGGGATAAAATGCATCTTGTTCAGGGAAGTCCTGAGTCCTTTGGCTGAACATGTCTCATCCCTGGTCACCTCTCCAGTCTAGGAATGACAAGAATACCTTTTCTTGATGCAGCCACTTTGGTCTCACAAAGCTCTGCTGGAAAACCCCATATATTGCTTCTGGAAACCCCTTTGACACCGTATTAACTCCTGAAGCCCTATTTCATTTCCTGGACATCGGTTCCCTTGAAACCTGAAGCCTTTTTAAAAATTTAAATATTTAAAAAATAAACATACAATATGACAATATATTTTTTGAAAATATCAATTTACAATGGAAATATTTTTAAGAGGTCATGTTTATAAACCAAGTAGCTCAGTGCCTGGGACACAAGAAGTACTCCTTACACATAAGCATTATTCTATGATTCCTCCAGGTTTTATATTCAAGTGAGATTATGTCAGCTGTTCTTACATCACATGTAGAGTCCACATGAACGTTAAATAAATTTAACTCATCTAGGTGTCAGCACAGTAATCATATAATATTAGGAAAATTTAAAATTCAAAGTTGGCAGTTACTTTTCTATCTGATTGAAGGAGTTATCAAATGACTGTGAACTTGGTCATCTGCGTAACTCAAATGTATCAGTATTTAGGGTAACCTGCAGAGATTGGGACTCAGGGTTTCACAATTTGGAGTCAGGAACCTGAATTCAATCCCAATCTTCCCATTTAGCAACCATGTCTCAAAGTGATTCACAGTTGCTGTGCTATCCACATGTTCTCACTATACTGAACTAGTCTTCTTTGACAAGAACTCTGCAAAGCCCTTTCACAGATGGAAAGGAGAACAAAGTTGAAGGGCATAGAGTTCACATCACAGAATAGGTTGGGTCGCAGTTCTAACACTCACTAGCTATGTGACCTTGGGCAAGTTCCCAAACCTCTAAAACATCATTTCCTCCTCTGGATACTAAAAATAAAAACAGTATTAATTTCATAGTTGGTTGTGAAAATGAGTTATGAAGAATGTTCCCAGCACAGTGCTTGCAATATGCTATATGTGGAAAAGTTACTAATATTCTTTACCATTATTTTGACTCAGTTTTCTCATCTCTAAAATTGAACTAATTATATCATCTTTGTCTATGCTGTAAGTTGTTTTGAGTATCAAATAAGGCAATGTAGTGTATAAAACTACATATAAAAAGGAAATTTATAAATGATTTTCTTAAATTTTCTTGGACAGAAACATTCTTGGAAAACAGTGCCAAATGCTAAGGCTTAGAAAATGTTTTGCCAGAAGATATGTTAATCTTAAGGTTCTCTTATGTCTACTACTTTAACAGTAAGAAAGTAAAACTGGGACAGTAGATATTCTTATCAAGCTATAGCTATCAGTCAGTGACAAAACTACATTGTCCCACATCAATAGTTAATGTGAAACTTATTGGTGTCAAATATATGAAATATATTTCAATTCAATTTTTCTTTTCTAATTAACAAACGGGATAGTGTAATTTTTTTTGTTTTTCTTATTATTTGCCAAATAGAAAGACTTCAGTTTCTGAATATTTCATCCCTTTTAATATTCCCTGAAAATTAAAAAATGGGAATGACTATTAACCTGGTGGTAAATATTTCTTAAAATGTAGATGCCTAAAGTGGTTTTTTTCATAGACAGGTTTTCATGTTCTTTACACTATTCTAGACAGATTTCAAGATTTTCATTCTTGAATGTGTAATGTAAGTTCTGGTCACTGTAAAGAATCGTATAACATGGCGTAAGAATTCTTAAATAGTTTGGGGAAGTTGAATATATTTTTATAAAGTTGCCATGCAGGTACTACTTCTATCGTTTCTTTCAAAAATCTAAAAATTATCTTGGTGCAAGTGTAAAAATGCATAATATTTTATTATATGGTTATTGATTTTATGAGACTCATAAATATTTAGTACACTTTATTCATATGGAATTAAAATTCAGGCTTTTTTTCTATTGTTCTGGTCAATTGAGTTCCATCCAGATTGGAATAATCACACAAATAACAAATGCACCCCAAAATGAGACATAAGAAAACTGGACATATTGATGAGATTAAAATCAGCATCCTCTCAACTCTGGCGTGACCCTTATATGGGGATGTTTTATAAGACTCTGTCATTAGTTCTCTCTTTTCAACAATGCTTTCCATGGCAGGCACAGATTGCATCCAATCCTTTAACTTTAAATTTTACTCTTACTCCAAGTGACTCACCATTTTTTTACTTTTTTTTTGAAGTTCATATTTAAATATCTGAATGCCCGCCAGAAAGCTGTGCCTGTGTGTCCGATGTAATCTTAACTGAACAATCCTCTCTACTCTTCTACATGTATGTTTTCTTTATATTTCTTATATTTGCTGTATTAACCTCTGAATCCTCCAAAGTTGAAATCCAAAGTGCTTTGTCAGCTTTTTTCCCAACCAATTTCTACACCTGAGCATTTCTCAATACCATTTTATCATCAAAATCACGGTTTTAACCCAGTCTCTTCCATATCTATTGTGTATTTTTACTGCATTATTATCTCCGTCTTTGTTTCTACTCTCATTGTCTTCTAATAGAGTTACATTTGTCAAAGTCAGGATCTTACAGTGTATGCATGCTCAGGTTACATGCTTAAAAACCCTTCCATAAGGCCCTGCTGCCCACTGAAACCCGTTTTTATATGCCAACTAAGGACTTTAATGATCAAGCTTCACGGTATAGATTTAGGCTCACAATTGTCCCCATGAACGTTTTTATATTTTATGCAGTGCCTTCTACTTGGTATTCCCTTCTCATCCTCAGTTTTAATTTGACAAATTTTCACTGATTCTCTAAGATGTTGTCCAAATATTTCTATGATTTTTTTTTTCTTGACATTCCTTGTCTTCATTTCCCTCTGGAGTGTTCAATGTCACAACCTTGTTGGGTGCATTTGTTGCATGTGTATATTTATGATTGTAATTGATCCCTTACAGATTTGTGTCTGATTCGAAGTTGGCTGCAAGCTCTTTGGGGGAATTTTGCCATTTATGTCTTTGAAAGTCCGTACTTAGCCAGTCACACAGTAGTTGGTCAATATGTGTTTTAAATGAATGAGTGAGTGAATGAATGGGAGGTGAAGTTGGCCATCCTCTTGAACACTAGATGAGTCCTCTTCTGTGGTTCACTATATCTGTACCTTGCATGAAAACTTTAAGGGTGTTGAGAATATGGAACTAAATGAAACATGTCTTGTCAAATGGCGTTTCTCCACAAATCTCTTCTCCATGTGGTCATCAACTGTATTAAAAACACTCTAGTCAGATGTGTTTTGATCCACACACTTTGTCAAATGTAGTCAGACTCATTGTTTTTATAGTTGGTAAGAACAGAGTTTAAATTTCCTCCTCAGGATAGCATGTTACATTCAGAAATTATGATCTCTGGGAATAAAGTTTCTTACATCATTCAGGGTTGATTCTCATCCACATAAATGTTGGCAGAATTTTGTTTTCAACTATGGGACTCATAAAGAACTGTTCACAACTAGAGGGAACACTGCGTTCAAGCTATAAAATAAGTGTAAGGCCATAGAGGAATGATGTTCGTACATTTGCATAGCGCATATTTTGATGGTTTACTTCCCACATTAACAGGGAACGTAAAAACATCTTGTAAAGCATCTCTTTTGGACTAAACAGAATTGTATCATCTATTTCTGAAAATTATGAAAAGTTATATCTTTTGCACATTAATATAGGATCTAATTATTTGATGTTATTGTTACTTAGTTATTTTTCATAATTCTCCTACTCCCAAATTATTCAACTCAGTCTCAGAGCTATTGCTCCTGGTACTTAACTATAAAATTATGTATATGTCACAAAGAGATGCTACCCACAAGGCTTTTAAAAACAGATCTTAAATTCCAACACTTGTCAGAAGTATTAGCACTTATCAAATTGTACATTACTGCTTAAAAAGGCACTTATGCCTGTGTCTATGTAATATAAATGTTACTTGACCCAGAAAACGATTCCTCCTGGAAAACATGTACAATATCTGCCAAAAAGGCACTTGGATGTGTTGTTGTGACAAGACTTATTTCTTCTCTTGGGCAAGATTTGAAACCAGAGCCACGAGCATTTTACTGGTCAATAATCCCCAGACAAATTTTTGGATAAGACACAAAGATTTATCTTCAGCCTCAGCCCATTTCCATTTGGATAATTTTCCTGCATCTGTTAAAATTGTTCTGTATACCAAGTGGCCTTCACACTCCCCCTCCCGAGATATTTTGTCTCAAGCCACAGAATCATGTATCTATGCATGATTAAAACATTGGTGTCTCCTGCCAGAGTGCTGGGATTTATTTTTCAGTGCACTTGGAGCAGAAGTGATAAACTGGACTAAATGCTTAGAGGTGAAAGGCATTATATTATAGATGGGTGTTGCCTTAATTAAATAAAACTCCGAGTGTCTGGTATGACTATACTTTATTTTTTTCGTGGCTGCTGTAACAGTGATGAGTTCAACTACAGATGACAGAAGATTTAACCAAGAGTGGTTTAAAAAGAGAAAGGTTTGTTTTTCTTGCATGACCACATATTGAAGGGTAGGCAGTCCAGACTGGCACAACAGACCCCAGAATCTCTTTCCACTGTTATCCTAACATGTTGTCTCTCATCCTCATGCTTCTTGGATCGTCATTGCCAGATGGCTAGTGCCCTTCCAGGCTTTCAGCTCCTGTATTCCAGACACAAAGAAGAGGAAGGGGAAAAGGGCAAAATGTCTTTCTCTTAGTGTTGCTTTGTCTTTTTAATTAGGAAGAGACAGTCTCTCCTGAGATGTCTCAATGGCCTGAACTATGTATGGCACATAGCCACTTATAGCTTCAACAGATATTGAGAAAGTTCAGATCTGCTAGCAAGAAAGACTGGAGAAAGGTGCTGTGAAATGGCTCCTAGCAGTGCCTCCCACTGTTGCACAATGTCCCAGGTTGCAGAATCTTCCATAGGTCCCTTGAGACCCACTCTCCACCCTTCCCACTCAACTGTTTACTCCAGCTGCTGATTCTATGACCACATTCAACAGACCCCCATGATCTATCAGGTCAGGTCCTTTAGAAACAGATCCTGATCTGAGGATTCGGGAACACGTGAGACATTGAGAGTACTCTCAGGAGAAACCCTCAGGGGATTGAGGGAGGAAGGGAGGGGATGGGAAGGAGCCACAGAAGAATGTGGTTTCAAGCGAAATCTAGCTTTGGCGTGATCCAAGGGGAGCTCTGGCGTGTGAATTGTGACACAGGGTCTTTTCCAACTAGAGACAAGGAAGCAGGGTTTTAGCAGCATTCCTCCAGTCAGTCTTTAACCATTGGTCCCTTAGTGGGGAAAGGATGTATGACTTCCAGGCTCTTCCAGGTGAGGTGACCTCAGGTGCTGAAGACTACACCACTTGAGAAAAGAGCAAGTGTTAAATCTTTTGCAGAAGCACCTGCAGCAACTGGAGAATGAGCTCACAAACCAAAATGTTGACAGGGATTTCCAGGCTCAGGCTGTACTCCAACAGCTGCTCTATGTGCCTTGGCTTCCACTGGCTCTGGCCAATGGAGAGAGAGAACAGGCAGTCAAGGACAAGGTGTTTCCCTTGGGTTCCACCCTGCTGGGTTCTTCCTAAAATCTTTGAGACATGAGGAAATGTCAATTCAAGATTATTAAACCAACTAGGCTTAAATTATGAAAGACCTGAGGCACATTGGAAGAAGTACGCTACACAACAAAAGATCATCCAATAAAGAATGAATCATGATGTTTCATGGAAAATAAAATTAATTCTGAATTTGTTCTAGTCACAGTTATTGAATACAAAAAAACCCAAAGCCGATATAAGTCTGGGGATTTCACTTTGAAAAAGAATTAAATTTTAATGCAAATCTAGAAAAAAAGTTTTTTATTTTCCCAAGAAACTCTAGTTTTGTAAGAAACTGCATATAAACTATGTAAAAAAAGTGACATTCTTTTTAAGCATGTATAAGTAAGGACATGGAAATATTTGTATGAATGTAAAGAGATGAATCATATACAAATAGTCTCAAAATAAGTTCTATATACACTATCTTCTGGACATTATATGTCTAATATAGACTTGATTAAAGGGAAATTTGAAAGATGAATAGCAGTATGCTGCATTTTTTAGCTTTCTTTACAATATTCCAGTGTTGAAAAATTTTAAAGACAAGCTAAAATACTGTCTGAACCTAGTTATTACTCTAAGAGGAGGTACAATTGCTACTTAGATAATAGTAACTTACATAATACATTTAAAATATTTAGATATAGATTCAATGATCATATTAGTAATTTAATCATGCATGATCCTATTATCATGATTAAATATGATTTGTAAAATTCATGGTTAATTTCTAAATATAGGGAATGCTTTTAAAGTGTCATTAAAGAATCCCAGGTGTTACTTTGTCAACAAAATGAAGTTTCTCTAAATGAAAATGAATTAAAATGAACCATCAAAGATCTATAATGTTCCAGGGAAGAATGTTTAATCTACCATTGCTGTAAATAGAATCCAAATTATATGAAAATATTGATTACAACAACATAATTGGTGATTTTGCTGTGATAAAGGTACAATAAATTTTATTAAAATCATAATTCTTTGTGAATTATGTATCTATTTTATTATTTTCTTGAGCATAAAATTATGACAAGCACAATAATAATTAAATTGGCTTGATATTTTGTTGACTTGCAGTCATATAAGAATACATAGTTTTATGTATATATATGCATGCATATACATTTTGATTCTGTGGCTGTTAAGGTATCTTTATAAATATAGGAGGAGAGTACGTGTTTTATTTATTTACAACATCTAAATATTAACCATGTGCCATGTCTTTCTCTGTTTGTTTCTTTCTTCAGTCCCACAAATGAGAGCACTTGCCTCAATATATATTCAAGACAAATGATAAATACTCAACTCTACTGACATTATGCATGGTTTCAGTCATTTCAATAACCTTTATGTTCAGTGACTTAAGAATCTTTCGTTTAGGACTTAGTTTTAAAAGTAGTTAAGTTTTCTCTATTCCAAAACTTTATTTTATTTTATTTAAGATTTATGGGGTACAAATGCATGTTTCTGGTTATAGAGGAAATACTTTAAAAGCAAATCTGGGTTTAATATCTGATCTCTTCTATTATGGCCTAAGTAGATGTGAGCAAGTTAATTTATGTATTTTGACTTCCGTTTTTTATTCTAAAATCAAGATAATTATTACTTCATTGGGTATTTTAAATCAAATGTCATTAGTCTTTGCCCAGAGAAGTAGTTATTATATGGTGGCTGTTATTACTGTCATGCCAACAAGGGCACAGGGCTAATCAGCACACACACCAGACTTGTCAGAGCAGTGTTCTCGAATGGGACCCTAGTTATCTGTGCATTCCCAGGCTGACACAGAGGTCTAGTTGAGTCAGACTTCCACCTCTGGAAGAAAGACTAGACCCTCAGCTGGACACAGAGGTCTAGTCAAGTCAGACTTCCACCTCTGGAAGAAAGACTAGACCCTCAGCTGTAGGCGGCGCTTAAGCAGCACAATTACTGAAGCTGGCCTAAGCAGGGACTGGAATACAACAGCAGTGGATTGTGGAGGACTCTTGTCTCCAGTCTCCTTCTGCCAGCAAGTGAGTACATGTACTTGGAGGGTGGAGCACTAGCTTCAACACTGTGCAATCAGGGAACTGTGGTCTCATGTGTACAGTGGAGCTACATTGTGAAATAGGCTTACTTCAGGGTTTGCCTCTTCAGCACTTATGTTTGGAGAAGCTATATCCCCTTCTCTGGTGTGATCCTCTTCTCTGGTGGAGGAAAGTCCCAGGTCTGGCTTGTCCAAGATCTGTTGCCTCAAGGACAGGGCAGTAGTAAATTTCCTAGGAGATTTGTAGGGTGTCAACTCCTGTTTTGGGACGCCAGCTTGCTGGGGTCTAGTCATAGACAAGTGACCTTATATTATTCAAATATAACTTAATAAATGTATGTATCTACTTTAATTATGACAAGATAGGTTTATAATTTTCTTGACACCACTTCCATTTTAAACTGTCTAAGCTTGAATGATAAACTCATTAATAGAGTTATAATCTTCTGTATATGAAGGGGGGACTCCAAGATCCCAGAATTCTTTCTGGAGGGCTGGCCCTTTGAAGTACAGGATTCCCTAGCTAGGTTAATGTTTTAGGAACCTGTTGGCATCAGTGTACCAGCTAGTATTATTGAGAGGCAGTGAGACCTAGATTCAGAGCTTGGCTTTATCATGTTTGTTCTCACTCAATTTCTATTTTCTTATCTAAAATGAATGTAACACCTTTTTTCAGGGTTATTATGAACTATGATTAATTATAGTATATATGAATATAGGGTACTTCATGAAACATAACTTATTATTTATGGCTAAGGATTTTTACTCATAGCAACATCATACAATAAAATATGAATTCTCTAGTTAGGAAGTATTCTACCTCTAACCAATTTTTTGATGACATACCTCATACTCTCTTAGAATTCCAACAATTTGTTTTGATTATTAGGAAATTCAGAAAATGTTGGAGAATGAAGTTAATGAAAGAATGAGTAAACCCATATATCCATATGGAAAGCTACAGATTTGCTTGACATATAAGAATATTTTTACTGAGTATATGCATGAAGTGAGTTTTCCCATCTCAAATGTTTTCATATTGGCATCTAGGAAAGAGAACATTTGAGATATGAGGGAATTGCCTTTGCTGCAAACTTATTTCTTTATTGTTATTTCCCTTCTCCACTCTAAGGCCTTCACATACCCCATACACAAATAAAATTACCTACAAGCTAGTAAATACCATGTCCTTGAATGAGTCTAATTGAGACGTCTAGTAATTAAAGTTTGAGCAAATGAAGATACTTAAGCATCACAGTACTACCACAATACTACTTATTTGGGTTTATTTTGTGCCCTTAGGTCTCATTCTTTTCCTAAAATAATAAGTCTAGTTGACTGTATTTATGATCTCTAATTATAATTCTGTGTAAGCAAGACAAGTCTATGATGATCTCACAATAAAAGAGTGTTCATTTTAAGCAAAGAAATGAACTCTAATTGCAGCAATGTGTCCCTGGTTTATTAGTGTCATTGACAACAGGATAGACCAAAATTAAACAATTTATATGTTTGTGCACCCTCATTAAGGTCATGAAAAACATTAATGTGTATAAATGGTAAAGATTTCATGATCTAAATCTATGCTAAATATCCAAATGTGGTCAAAACTGTGCAGATTGGGGCTATGACATATACTTTTATGACTCTGGAGGTCTAATTTATGAACATTGTTACAAGATTTTTAATGGAGTGAAAATGAAGTCAAATTAAACTTCTTCCTGATGACATTAAAGCTCCAATCACAACACATAGGCTAATAAATGTTACTTTTTAAGTAATGACTGTCCCATCAAAGCCTCTTTAATTTAAATGAAATTGTAATTGGGAATGTTTTGGACACTAAAGAAAATCACAGTATTCCGGCACTATGTAAAACACACATTTTGTTCAACATCCAAAGTTTGGGCTCCTAGTTTATGCAAGGCACTGTATCCATTGCTAGGAAATAGAAAGGAATGGGGCAAAGTTCCTAAACTCAGGGGACTCCCGAACTACTAAGATACCATCAGTGATGAGGGGCACCTTCATCTCATGTGACATAATGCATAAGAAAAACAAAACCAAACCCTGCCAAGCAGATATGAGATGTCACTGCGTTCACTGAAAGATACAATTCAATTTCACATATGTTTAGTTTAAAATCTTTTTATCCTGGAATTCATGAAACATGATTGGGAATGCTGATATAAATTATGCCATATTAAAAGCTGTAATAAAGGTGGAATGCTCCCTGAAAACAGAGAGGGAAACATTATTTTGGCCAGAAGATCAGAGGCAGCTTTACAAAGAGGAAACAAAAGTGTAAACCTTTAAAAGAAGAATAGGGTTTAGCCTTGTACAGAAAGGGTGGGTGGGAGAGCAGTGTTCTCGGTGAGGAGACAGATGCTTAAAAGTTTGGAAAATCATAGGTATCACGTACTGAGCAAGAAGCCGCATGAGAAATACTGAGAAACAAGTGAAACTAGTGACATCTTGGAAATTTTGACTGAGGCTTTCATACACAATAGAGAGCTAAGTCATGTAAAAAATGTCTAAGGATTTGCTGAAAACCAGTAATCTAACTGTTTTGAACTTCTTCAGCACATAAAGTTTCAAAAAGAGGCTGGGCATGCTGACTCACGTCTATAATCTCAGCACCTTGGGAGGTGGAGGTGAGAGGATTGCTTGACCCCAGGGGTTCGAGACCAGCCAGGGCAACAAGATTCCATCTGTACAATAAATAAAAAATTAGCCCAGTGTGGTGGTAGACACCTTTAGTCCCAGAAACTTGGGAGGTGGAGGCAAGAGCATTGCCTGAGCCCAGGGATTTGAGACCAGCCTGTGCAACATGGCAAGATCTTGTCTCTATAATAAATCAAAAAATTAGCTGGGCATGTGCCTATAGTCCCAGCTACTCTGAAGGCTGAGGCGGAAGGATCATCTGAGTCCAGCAGGTCGAGGTTGCGATGGCCGTGCGTGTGCCGCTGCACTCCAGCGACAGAGTGAGGCTCCAACTCAAAAAAAAAAACAAAAAAAAAAAAACCACACACATAAAGGTTGAAAAATAAAAGTGAGAAAATTAGAGAGGAGGAGGAGAATTTATTTGGAGAAACTCTCACAGGGGATCACGACCTTCCCTGTGATACTTCCTCACATGGAATTTTGGGAGGATTTTGATGAGACCATTCAAAGGCTTTACTTTGCATATTTTGTCATCAGGGATACGGTGAACTAGACTCCCCCCAACAGTCTGTGCAGCAAATTAGAGAGTTACGTCTCCATGTCTATTAGTCAGATGTGTTGTAAACTTGAAGGCCCAGTCACGGAAACCAAGATAGGTTGGTTGCTTGGAAAAGATCCCACCTAAGATGGGAACCTTAGTAACTAAGTGGGCTCAGCTGTGAGAGGCCATGTGAGCTCCATGGATGCTGCAAGAAACTCAGGGTAACCAGCTGAGGAAGATGCCCTGCTCACACAGAGAAATCTGCATTCAGAGAGGCTTATCAGAGGAAGCAGCAGCTTCAGACACTGGCCAGGTCCAGAGAGCATGACAACATCTTGTTAGAGTATTGGTCAAATGAGACTTTATTTTCCTTCTTTCTTTCCTACTCCAGATCCTACCTGGGCATAGTCAGAAACAGCTATAGACTCATGAAGGAGGAAGTGAATGAGAAAAAAAAGAACCTAGTCTCCCTTTTCTACTGCAAGGAGGAATTTTTCACACAATCCAGCATATGGAAAGAAAAGAGGTTTAACCTTATGTGAACGTTAGAGCTTTCATTAGCATATTTCACTGGCAAATTTCGTCACAAGATTGAAGTCAACACTACAATTTAAAGGGAATAAAAGAAAGGACAAATCTAAGAGGAAGAAAAAGTTCAGGAAATTGTCTGGTTTGCATCTGGGGCAGAGGAAGGGATATACAAACCGTACAGATTTAAACAAATGATGAAAAGTTAAAATGCAAGTTACGTTTATGATTGCACTCTCTTAACTCTTCTGTTCAATATACAGGTCATTCAAGACAAAAAGAGGAGTTTGGACCAAATGACATAGGGTCTGACTACCAGACTAATAATTATGGATTTTATTATGTAACAATGAAAGACATCACAGAGTTTTGAGCAAAGGACTGACAGGATCATGTCTCTGTGCTACAGTTATTTGCATTAAAGTATGTGCTTCTCTTTAGTGTACACATACGAAGGGCTGGGTTTGTTTAACTTGTCCTATATAACTTCAGTACTGAAAGTGAGCAGTACATTATATTGATGAAGTTGCTATTAAACCTATGTGAAACATCTATGCTATCATACCAATTTAGGGTATTGCTATAGAAGTCACACGAAGGAACTGGATACTACAAGAAAGTTTATAATAAACACATAAGACAAATCCCCAGAAAACACCCATTAAAAAAAGATGGTGCAATGGCTAACCTGGAACACAATAAGAATGCATAACAAAATTCACAAATTTTGAGTCTTACAGCAATAAGCTTTTATGTAGTTAATGTGGCTGTGGGTTGACTGAAATTGGCTAATTTAGGCTGGATCTGATTAGGGTGATTCAGCTCTGTTTTATGAGATGCTCATCTTCCTCTTGGGACCAGTAGGCTATTCCAGACACAGTTCTCATATGATGGCTGAGATGCAAGAGGACAGGTAGAAACACAGAAATACTTTTTAAGCCTTAGGCCATGACATGCCAGCTAACATTCAATGGTAAAGCAAGTCACATAGGCAAATCCAAGCTCAAGGATGAGGAAATAGGTCATATTTTCAGTGGGAGTAACTGCAAACTCATATGGCATGATAGTTATTTTTATGTATCCATCTGACTGGGCAATGGGGTACCCAGACATTTGGTCAAACATTATTTTGAGTGTGTCTGTGAGGGTGTTTCTGGATGAGATTAATATTTGAATCAAACCCTGAATAATACACATGGCAAAGGGCTTTCCTACAGGGAAAGGTGAGGACTCAGGGGTGTTAATCCAATCTACCTAGATCCTTACCTAAATGAGTACCATTAACAGAAAAAAGTATGTTAAAAAATGTGTCATGTAGACACACACACACACACACACACACACACACACACACACACACACACACACAATGTAGCTGTAACTGAGCTGCAAAGCAGGCTGGAGTACAGGGGGTTTTTTCCTTTATTCTGTAACCTGACTTGGCCAACCGGCAGAAGATTTATGAGTTCTCTATCTCCTTATAAAGGAAGGTGGGAACAGCAGGTACTGGAAACTGGGCTATATCGTCGGAGAGACAAGAGGACAGCTTGTACTTCTTTCCTGCCAGGGCTGTCTGTGTTCTCTGCCTAAGTAGACACAATCAGTTTTCAGCGTAGGCTGTCTGGCAATGACTGTATTTACCATGCTTTATTCTTGGGATTCCTCTAAAAGGGCATGTGACTTATTGTATTTTATTTTTATCAAAGAAGGCCTTGTTAGAACATGGGGACTGACAATGGAACCTACCTGGGGCCCAGTTTTGGGAGGTCATTTGGACGATCAAGGACTGGAAGCAGGTCTTTTTTTTTTTTTTTTTGAATTGGAGTCCCATTCTGTCGCTCAGGCTGGAGTGCAGTGGCGCACTCACGGCCACTCCAGTGTTGACCTGCTGAGCTCCAGTGATACTTTCACCTCAGCCTTCCAAGTCACCAGAACTACAGACATGTACTATCATGCCCAGCTAATTTTTGATTTATTGTAGAGATGAGGTCTCACCAAGCCGCCCGGACTGGTCTTGAACCCGCGGGCTCAGGCAATCCAATCACCTTGGCCTCCCAAAGTGCTGGGATTACAGGCTGAGCCATCGAGTCCAGCCAAGTGCAGGTCTTCTTCTATCTGAGTCTTCCGTAACATAACTTGTTGATGCTATTCTACCTGGTTAAATATCTAAACAGAAAAGATCAAGTAATATTGTAATGGGTATGGTTAAGATAGACCAACATTCCAAAAACAAATCTCACCTCACTGTCATTTACTTGCTAGAGTTTGTTGAACAAAATAGATTGCTCTGTGACTCAATGTCCTTGCCTGCAGCATGGTAATAATAATATTATCGAATTGACCAGTTTCTCGTCAGGAAGAACTGTTACTAGAGTAAGTGTGGAGAGCAGATGACTGCTGTCGGAACAGAAGACCTGGAGCAAAAGCAAGGCCCCAATCAAAGGCAAGGTCCTGCTTCGTTGCTCCTCACCCTAGCCAAAGAGCAAGGGATGCAGCCTGCTACACAGAACAGTGTCTCAAAGCTCACACATCTAGGTACAAACAGTACAGACAAAGCTTAACAACAAGATAATGGCGAAACAACTTGCCATTCAAGTGGCAACAAAATTCCATTATAGCTCCCTCATAGATCTTGAACCCCTCCCAACTTCTTTTGTGCTTGATTATAGTATAAACACACTGAGCTAGTTTGAGGTCATTTCTTCTCCATCAGAGGAAAGTGTCCCACCTGGCTCCAGCTTTTCTTTATGTCTTTGTGTCTGTGTCTTTCTTAATCTCTGGCCGCTCTCTCTCAGGATCCTTAAGGCAGCTGTGCGGGCTGTGGCAAGTAAGCACTGAAAACATTTGTTCAATAAACTTGTGCATACATATGTAAATACATGAGCTGCTGACATGCTTTCCAACCAATAATCACAAACAAAGGGCGGGACTTGCACTTACTTTGAACTTGTGAGAGCAGGCTCAGGAGGAGGAATCACCCATGTTTTCTCTTGGTGTAGAAGCTGAGCCGGACCTGCCAGGGTGTGGAGAATGTAACATCTCAGCCTGACTGGGGGCTAAGTCAATCTTGTTGCCAAAGTTTCGGTGTCAGAACATAGAGTTGTCCCAGGGCACCAGGTTCTACCTGTCATAGTGCACACCCTCATGTTGACCACAGCCCGTGAATGAGGATTTTCTGCTTGGGAGACTGCTTCCATCTGAACCTGGAGAGCTGTCTGGCTCTTACCAACTGGACTTATTCACATCTGCAGTCAGTAGTTTCCTGTTATGTATAAATCAACGGCCCCCAAGCATAGTACCAAGACGTGTCTGACTCTTGGTTTCACCTGCCACAAAAAAATGGAGGCTCTTCTCACCCAAAACTAGCTTCCTCCATGGTTGTCTAAGTAAATTATCATCCACAGGGTGTAACCAAGTCCCCAAGCCAATATCCATTCTTCACACCTCTGCCTACTCATCCCACAAGTCAACACCCCCTCCTAAGCATCTCTTAATCTATCATCACCATTGCTCCCAGAGTTCTACGTTGGCCTGTGAACTCAGCCCCTGCATCTAGTCTTGCCTCCTTCTAATCCATTCTCCCAACTAAAGTCAGAATTATAATTTTTATAGAAAATATGATTATATGCTTAATTAAGTTTTCAGTGGTTTCTCCAATACTTTCCATATAAAAAGCAAAGTGATTGACGTACCTGGGCATCCCAGATGGCCTTTCTGACCCTGAGACCGTGCTCTCTGCTCCCCACACTAATCCTACACCCCTGGAGGCCTCTTGCTTCAAGAGCATGCTCTTCCCTTGGCTGACAGCCCTCCTTCCTGCCCTACCTCTACATGACAAGCATGTCTTACTCATCCTTCAGGGTCCATCTATCTTAGACAGTTTGGCTGTCAACAGAATACCAAAGACTGAGCTGCTTAAATAACAGATTCTTTTTTCTCACAGTCCTGGAGGCTGGAAATCCAAGATCAAGGTGCCGGAAGGGTTGGTTCCTGGTGGGGCCTCTCTCCCTAGCTTGTGGATGCTGTGTCTTCACATGGCCTTCCCTATGTGCATAATCTCCTGAAGTTTCTTACTCTTCATATATGGACACCAGTCCCAAAAATTAGGGCCCCACCCTAATTTAATCTGAATTATTTCCAGAAAACACTTATCTTCTAATATAGTCACATTGAGGATTAAGGCTTCAATGTATACATTTGGAAAGGGAACACAATTTAGTCCATAGCACCTCCTAAACACTACTTCTTCAAAAATAAATTAATTAATTAAAATAAAAAATAATTCTCCAATGCACACAGTTTGGTCAGAACTCCCTGTTACACATTCTCAAAACTGTAAAAAATGTATTTATTTAATAGTTGTCTCTCCTGGTAGTCTGTAAGCACCCTGAGGGTAGTTACTTGTTTTCCAACATATCTCTACTATATCTTCCAATATGTCCTCCAATGCCTAGCAAGTATAATGCCAGACAGTGAGTAGGTACTCGATAATAAATATTTATTTAGGGAATAAATGTATTCAAACTAGCATGATTTAATTAAAAACAAAAATTTTTAACAAAACTACAGTTCCTGGAAATCCACACCTCCATGTATCAGGCCAGAGATAAGCTTGGAAAAATATCCCTTGGATATTTTTTGGACACACCAGGTGCACTCAGATAGAATTATGTTCTGTAGCTATGTAAGTCTCCTCAGCTCCTGTCTTAAACAGCTGTTTTTCCACTTCATCACAACATTCTAGTGAAGAAAAGGGAGAAACATAAGATTTTCAAGAAAAAAATTGACACATTTGCTGCCTAGTTTGAATGTCTATCCCCTTCACATCCCCCATTAAAATCTGTTTCCCACTGTTGGAGGGAAGCTTCTGGGAAGTGTCTGGATCATGAGGGTGGATTCCTCATGAATTGTTATGCCCACAATAACAACTGGGGTGAGCAAGTTCTCGGCATGCTAGTTGCCCCCCACAAAAGCCTGGCACCATCCCTCTTTCTCTCTTGCTTCCTCTCTCACCATGTGCCTGCACATGCTGGCTCCCCCTTTCTTTCTGCCAAGAGTAGAAGTAGCCTGTGGCACCCCCAGAAGCAGATGCTGGCGCCATGCTTTTCATGCAGCCTGCAGAACCATGAGCCAAATAAATCTCTTTTCTTTGCAAGTTACCAGGCTCAGGCATTCCTTTATAGCCACACCCAACGGACTAGGACACCGGTTTTGCTGGATAAAGTGACTCTTTTAGACTGCCAGCTCTCCTCCAAGATCCTTCCTTCATACTAACCCTTTACACCCAATGTATCCACTCCCTACTAAACACCTCCTCCTATCCTTTCCCACTTCTCCTCAGCACTTATTTCCTACATTTTTATAGTCATCTCAACTAGATTTATCTATTTCTCCTTAAAATGCTGGTCTGCTCTTCCCATGCTATTTGGATAAAAACCAAAGTAATTAATACTACAAGCCTACAATTCTCTAAATGATGAGTCCCTGCCCATTTTGTTCTCCTTCCCTCTCAGGATCAAGTCCAAACTCTTCATGACAGTGGACACAGTTTTCTTCAAATCTGAACTTTGTTTAATTGTCCAGCCTCACCTTTCACCAGCCTGGAAGACTTCCCTCCCCTTAGCTTCCCTTAATCTTTCTCATCTATGGTCTTTATCATGCTGGTCTTACTTCCACAAAATCCTTTCTATTTATCTTGCCAGTTCCATAACTCTTTCATGGCTCTCCATTGATGGTACTTTCTCCAAGAAAAATTCCATATTCCTCCAATTTGAGTGTGGAGTCACTTTTGTAAGTTTTTATAACAACCTGTCCTTTTCATCTCAGATATCATAATTTTCTATTGACAAGGCTACAATTCTCCACTCAATCTAATTTGATTTTATTAAACAAGAAAGTTGTTTCATTAAACATAATGTGTGCATATCTCCTAAAATCCATAACAACAAAAGACACCCAGAGTCCAGAAGTGGTTGGAGCCAGAAGATTAAAAGCCATTGAAATGAAGCCAACCATCTCTTAGATACTATGCCTCCTGCTCTTCTTTCCTCCGCTCCTCTCCTCATGTCTTTATTATTCTTACTCTTCTGAAGGTTAGATCCTTTGACTTCTTCATCACAAGGGAAAAGATGGCCTTCTTGTAGCTCTTGATTTTTCACATCTTCCATACCATCTTCATATAAAAACAGGCCAGGAGAGTGATTTTGATTGGCTCAACATGAGTTGACGTCCACCACTGACCCAAGCAGCACTAACCAGGAAGGCAAATTAATGTAATATGAATTCCTTCAGGGGACCTCACATTTTGGGGTTGAGAAGCAAATCTAAGAAAAGTCATCCTTAATCTGACCTTAACTGTGTCTTTGTGTAAATCTTTAAAAGCTGCCCCTACCTCACAAGAGTTTACTGCTCAATGCTATAAGTGTATTATAATAAATATATTTTAACAAATAGATTTGCATATCTAATATTACTACAGATGTAAGTAATATGCTCTAGATTTATAAAATACACAGATGTATCAAAAATCCCTTATTGGGGTTTTCATTAACTGAATGAGTAGGCGTCTCAAATGAGTTTCTACAGTAAGTATTAAAAATGAAGCTATTATTATTGGCAGTAGGACTTGTATTTTGCAAATTGATGCACTATAAATATCACACAAAAGAACATTTTTAAAAGATACTTTTATTTGTCCAAACACAAATTTGTTAGAAAGACCTCATGGTGGCCACTTGTAAAAATGCCTACATTATACATAACTTTCAAGTTAGGTGATAATGTTTAAATGTAAACTGTCAATATCTGCAAAACATGCTGATTGAAATTAAAAACCTATTGCATCCGAATTTCATGGGCTCAGAGACAATCGCCAAATCACTTTGTGGCTTAATGTCACATCTAACCTCTACCATATTGTCACCACTTTTTTCAGATATTTAAATTACAAGGCTTCCTTTCAATAACCACATTGTTTATTACCCTCACACTCTGAATTATGGTTTAATTTGAAGATAACTCATTCTTCTTTCTTCATAGCAGATGAAGGGGTAAAAAAATAACAGGACATGTGTTGGTGTATGGAAAAAAACCATGGAGTTGAGAAGCCAAGGTATCTTATTGTTTGACAGAAAAGCATATTTGAAATATTTTGGAAAAAATGTTGAAAAATGGGCAAAGGCTTGTGGTATCTTCTGTAATCACAACTCACATGATTACACTTTCTTTAAAGAGCATGGGAGCTAGCAAAATGCCACAACAATACTCAAGTATGACACAAAGAGATCTCAACACTTATGTGGAGGAGCAGTTCATGAAAACAAGATAAGAGTAACTGATCCACTGAACTTAAAGTTATAAGTGCAAGTAATCAGAATAGGTTGGTTTAGGATCTGGTGAATCCAAAAGACCCAGTCTTCTACGATTTGCTCATTCTTTGTGCAGCAGTCATAGACTGAGCTGATGTTTCTAATGTACAGCTATATCTGGCAGTCTTCACCACATGCTGCTTAACTGAAATGTATTGATAAAACATCATAGACTGCTTAAAAATTTCCTCAAGCAGTCTGTTGGCAAGGCTTCCCACACTCTGAGCGTGAGAGGGTTAAGTGTTGTGATCATAAACCATACAGTAATTGCTCTCAGACCTATTAGCAAAATGTCTTGCATAGAGTGTCATCCTGCCATTCCCCATGGGTCCTGTTCACTAACCCCTTGCATTTTGACAGTTATTATCATCCAAGCACAAAACATCATTGCTACAACACAGAGCTATCTGCATAGTAATGTATCAACATCACTTGGTCTCCAGGAATAATTATTAAATTCCTACCATTAATTAGAACTTGAAAAAGGAAAAGGAAGCTTTTGCATTATTTTTAAGAGACAGTAACAACAAAATTAATTTTGATTAAATTCACAAGAAACACAGCTCTATACATCCCATTTTAAGGCAATGTTGCCCTATTTACAGAAATAAGGAGTCCTGGGTAGACTACTCAAATACTTATTTTGAAAACATTGCCTAAGAAGTTCTAGGAAGCTGCTGTTTTAGCAAACTGGAATGTTTTCTTTCCTAACTCTTCCATGGTGACGCTTGCATTACAAAAACGTGCCATTCACTAGCACTGGCCACCTCCTCTTTGCTCCTGCATATGTCTTCATCTATAGCCTTAGATCCTTTGGAATGGATTTTCACACCTTATGATACTAAAGGGAATGGCTGTGATAAACAAAGAACTTCTTATTTAGCAAAGTCAAATCCTCCTTCTTTTTCAGAAATGGTGTCTTAAACTTCCTTGAGTTCTGCTTCTCCTCACCCTTTTCTTTACTTTCCCTCTCCTTGCATTTCCTTTCTCCTCCCTTTCTCTCACTCTCTTTTGTCCTCCCTTTCCTTCCTTACTGCTTCTATGTCTCCTGTTCTTTAGACTGGACGTGGAAGTACTGGTCTCGTGGTTTTCAATGCACTTTGATACTTATGGGAACAAGGATAGATGTAAATACATAGATAAATAGATAGATAGATAGATAGATAGATAGATAGATAGATAGATAGATAGACAGATCTCCTAGATTTTCCACTGAGAGGATCTGTAAGAAGACATATTCCAGTAGCAGTTAGCGCCCAAATCTTGGTTTCTGGATACCTTTTTTACAACAACATTCTTGGAGAAATGACTGATTTCCAGGACTGAGGCAGAGAAAGATAAGACTGGAGCTTCTTGTGATTCTATGACAATGGGCAAATGCCAAAAAGACTCCAAAGCCCACTTGAAGGGGCTTCTGCTAGCCAAATCTGGGAAGATTTTAGCATCAAAATAAAAAAAATGGTAGTAACAGAATACAATGAATCAGGTACAATTGGAATCCATGAGTACATATAAAAAAATTAATAAATTCACTAAAATATCAATAAAGAACAAGAAACAGACAGTTTCAAAGTATCACCTCACAGAATATGTATTAATTAAGCAGATAAAAGGTATCTTCACAGTGAAGACACCTAGCAGATACATCATTAATCACTTGACTATGAACATTCTCAGGAATAGCGCAAATATAAAGTGTGCACCTCCCAATAGGTTGCAGTAAGAACACAGAAGCACTTCTGTGATATTTTTGCCAAAATACATAATATGACTTTAAGAATGAGAAAATGTTAGACAAACTCAAACTGTAGTTCATTCAATAAAATAACTGTTTTTTGTTTTAGTGAGATTCTTACTCCGTTGCCCAGGCTGAAGTGCGTTGGCACACTCACAGCCACCTCAGCATCAACTTGCTGAGATCAGGCGATCCTTCCACCTCAGCCTTTCAAGTAACCGGAACTACAAAGCCCGCTACCACACCCAGCAAATTTTTTAAAAAAATTTATTATAGAGATGTCATCTCACCAAATTGCCCAGGCTGTTCTTGAATCCGTGGGCTCAGGCCATCCCTTCACCCAGGCCTTCCACAGTGCTGGGATTATAGGCTTGAGCCACTATGTCTGGCCTTGGTGTCTTCAAAAGAGTCAAAGTCATCAAAGACCGAGGAACTGTTTTGGTTTCAAAGAAAACTAAAGAGATGTAACTAGTAAATATCATGTGTTATTCCTAACTAAATCTTTTTTTTTTTTTTGAGTTGGTGTCTTACTCTGTTGCCCAAGCTGGAATGCAATGGCACACTCATGGCCACCCCAGCTTTAACCTGCTGGGTTCTGGTGATCCTTCCACCTCAGCCTTCCAAGTAGCCAGAACTACAGGTGTGCGCTACCGCACCAGGTTAGTTTTTTTAAAATTGATTTATTGTATAGACTAGATCTCACCAAATTGCCCTGGCTAGTCTTGAATCCGCGGCCTCAGGCAATCCACTCGCCTCAGCCTCCCACTCGCCTTGGCTGGGATTACAGGCTGAGCCACCGAGCCCAGCCCTCCTAACTAAATCATTTTACTCTAAATATGTTATTGGATGAACGGAGAAAATTAACTAGGGTTTGATAATCTGAAGGTTATAATGTATCAATATTAGCTTCTTACTTTATG